>NC_069780.1:166538406-166841436 GCF_027406575.1 Nycticebus coucang | reverse complement strand
AAGCTCGGAGAAAAGAGGATAAGTTGCAAAGAAATGAACGTAGTCAAGATAGGTAAGAAGCTGTTGTATAGAAGATATGGTTTTATTTTTTGATCTGAAGACACTGTTTCTGTACTTTTTGTGTGTTAAAAGTAGATACATAGTATAAACAATTAGCAATAGGAAATAGCAAATTTTCTAATGCACTTTTTAAAAATATGAACAATTTGAAGATTATACTACTAATTCCTACTATTAAAGAATTCTGAGTATCTTCAAACCCAGCTATGAAAGAGGGTGTTTGACACCTGCGGTTCAGGAAAGAGCTTATTTACATGAAGCTTCTAACTGGAGCGGGGCCTCCTGTCATCCATGCGCATGCCCTTTCCTTCCTCCCCTGGCCTGCTCCTGAATTCCCTGTAGTCTCTCTGTATCTTCACCAGACTCTGAGTGTGTTTAGCTAACATATCGAGTTATTTTCCAAAGTAAATATGTCCTCTGTATTGGAGTGCACCATATACATAAGGGAAAGCGAACCAATAGGAGAGAAAGATAGGTAGATAAAGACAGATGGTAGATAGATGATAGATAGATACAGAGATTGATAGAGATAGAGATAAGATGATAGAAGATAGATAGATAGATAGACAGACAGGAGAGAGATTTCTGTTAAGGATTTGGCTTATGTGAATGTGCAGGTTGGCAAGTGCAAAATCCACAGAGCAAGCCAAAACCATAATTTCAAGAGTGTAGCCTTGAGTCCAAATTCTACAAGGCAGGAAACTCAACTAGACTTTCGATATTGCATTCTTGTGATACACTTGCTGCTTCTTCCAAGAACTTCAGGACGATGTTCATCACATTATGGAGGATCATTGCTTTACTCAAAATCTATTGATTTAAATGATAATCATGTCTAAATAAAATACCTTTAGGAAGGTATTTGACCAAACAACTGGGCACCGTACCCTAGCCTAGTTGACATATAAAATTAACTGTCACAGCTTCTAAGAGACTTACCACTGAGGAATGAAGCACAACCAAATCTGATTTGGCCAATATACAGATTATACTTAGCCAAAAATGAATGTTAATGATTAAATTTCAAATAAAATTGCAATATCAGCATATTTCATTTGGTTCTGTATAATATTCATACACATAATGATATGAATCACTAAATCCATTTAAGTATCTGGTTATAAGTCAATGTTAATTACCAATTCACCATTTGGTTACCAGTCAAGTAAATCAAAACAATCAGAGAGACTGGGTATACAGATACAAAAATATTTTCAATTATTTACGGATTTATGACCCTGAGGTGAAAAAAGCTTTTCCTCCTATTTTTTCCTCCAAAAGCTCAGAGGTACTCTGATATAGGGGATTTGTAATCCAATTATGATATATCACTGCAATGGAACATTAACTATTTGCATTTATTCTACCTATTAGATGTCAAAGGTGGAGATTTAAAAGAGAAATAATATATGTAAGAGAAAAATTATTCAAAGTGACTAAAGATATACATTCTTTTGTTGGTTTTAAATACTAACATTATTTCTTTCCCAATTTCCACCTCTCTTTCACCCTCAAAATTAAAAGTAAGGAAGCAACGCTCCTTACAAAGAGTGTGAACCTTCGTTCAGCTTTGTCTCAGCTTTATTTCACTAAGATGGCAAAGTACAGAGTAAAAACAGAAGTTCCATGTGTGAATGATTATTGTGTGAATGATTATCTTGTGAAAAAGCAAACGTAGTGGAAGAGAGACAAGATGTTAGGCAATGGTTATGCTGTAGAGCGCACAGTAACCTTGGCCATAGCGGGAAAGGAGGTAACAACAATGTATCTGCAAGGACAAGAACACACTGGGTTTGGATCCCTTGGAGACTAGCCTTCTATGGACGGATGTTCAATTTGTTCACTGCACAGAGTGAGGGAACATCTAAATGTTCACCATTTGCATTGCAAACATATATTGCTTTCTCTGAGAGCGAGCAGAGGAGGCAGAGATTTTTGGTCTTCTGACAAAGTCCTACAACATCAGGGGAGAGCCCTTTCTCACACAAACTCACACCAGCACACAAGCCCTGGCATGCACATGAGCACAGCATACTCAGAGCCTCCAGGTGACACCCTGCCACATCCAAACACCCAGCTATTACACACCCAGTGCTCTCAGAGGTCAACACTGTGCACCCCACAGCAGACTACAAACCTGACATGCCTCATCTGAGAGGTGAGGGGAAGAGATCAGGTGTGCATTCTGCTGGGAGCACAGGCCTGAGAGGAAGGGGTGGTGTGAGTCTTCTGGGGCTTCAGAAAGCACCCTAGGCAACCAAGATGAGAGGTGGGGCAGGTCAGTCTCACGGCAGCATCTTCTCCTGGTCCTAATGTGACATTTCATCAATGGAACTGCCTACTATTTAACTGAATTTAAGCTGGATGCTCCTGATTGAACCCCAGAGCCAGAACCCCCCACTGCAACCACCTGCTCCCTCATATACTTGCCCTTGTGAGGCTTGCGGGGGCAGCACCCTGCCTTCCTACTTTTCTTGGTAGAATAGCTACGATTGTTCAGATTGTAAAAGATTATATTATCTTTTAACAATATTGCTTAAGGAACGAGCACCATTTTCTAATTTGTTCAAAGATATTGTTGGGATAGAGACAGGCCTGTCCAGAGAGTTCTTGGATAATCCATGTGAAATTACAGGGTATAGAAACAAAAGCTAAATGAAGAACGAGCCTCAGAATCAGACAGATTTAAATTCTGTTAAACCGTTTTGCAAGGGCCTGAACGTAAGTTAACTAACTTCTCTGAGACAGAGTTTCCTTCTCAGCATGGTGGTGAGAAGTGATTGTCGAAAGGCAGGATAAGCAAACCACTCAGCACTTAGTAGGTGTGTTCTTCCCTCAGTTCATTCACTATTCAGAGAGGGCACAGGCATCAGTGTCAGAAGGTCTTGCTGAAAATGGAATGAAGAGTAGAAATGGTCGGGCAGATGTGGGAGGGTGGCCACGGTTCTTTGTTGGGCTGTTCCTCTACACCAGGAGTTCTCAACCTGTGGGTCGCGACCCACAGGAACTATATTAAAGGGCCATGGCATTAGGAAGGTTGAGAACCACTGCCACCCACAGCCTTTCCTCCTGCTCCCTTTACCTTCCCTTTGGGTGACCCGTGTAAGGGTAAAAAAGGATAAATGTGCCCTTTTATGGGACACCTAAGGGTAAAGAAGAAGTCACTTATTTTCAGTACCTGTAGGGCAAGGCAAGAGCAACTTAGGGAGTCACCATAATGAAAAAGTGACTTCAGTAATTAGGCCAAACTCTGCCACCAAGGCTTCATTTTATGGGGCCATTAAGTCAGCCTAAAGTCCAGATCAGATAGCCTAGAATGCAGCTCTGTCTACTGAGTGCAAGTTTGATAAGCACATACCTTCTCATTAATGACTGAGCCTGAGACAAGTGACATGAAAAAAATAGGGACCCCATCCCCAGAAAACTAACTTCCCAGGCTGTGGTTGATGAGCTGCCATGGGGCCAGAACACGGACATCTCAATGCTTGTGTAGGAAATCAGTACCTTTCTCAGGGTTTGCTCTGCCTTAAATGATACCCCGGTCACTCCAACAGCATAGCACATGTGGCACGTTGGATCCTAAGGTCAAGTTTGCAAGGCAGGCAGACAGAGCCCAAGAGCAATCCAGAGTGAACACAGCTGAGGCTGACAGAGGAGACTCCCTGAGGCCACTCCAAAAGTTACAAGTGAGGACGTGGCATGAGGTGCAAGGCCTCCGGGATAGAGCCCAATTTTATTGGAAGAATGAAGACTCAAAGTTTAAATACTGCTGCATTCAGGATAGTTAATAACAAAGTTCTCCAGTATTGAAAAGAGAAAAGAGAGTGAGTCTTAGTGTAAAATGAATACTAACTGCTATAACAAAAAAGCTCCCAAACATATTTCCCACACACCGTGAATTTATTTCTCACTCATATCAGAGTCAAAATCAGTGTTTCTAAGCTGTGGATGGAGCTCCTCCAGCCAGCGTCCAGGGCCCCCTTCCATCTTGCAGCTTCACCATCTTTGGTGCAGGACTCCGTGTGCTGGGAGGGGACGGAGCACAGGAGTCACACCTGGGAGTGTCTCTAGGCTGGGCTAGGAGTAGGGGTGCACTCACCTGCAAGGGAGGCTGGGAAGCAGGGCCTGAATTTGCATCCTGCAAGAAGAGGTGATTTTCTGAAGAGTTAGCCAGTTGCAGAAGAAAGGGTCAGAGTGATCTTCAGAGAAGATGGGTTTCAAATATTACAATTATTTCTTTGACTGCCCTTTATACAGACTCCATTTGTTCTTCTTTTCCCAGTTAAACCAGAGGCTCCTTTTGATGTAAATGTTGTCTATCGTGATGGAGCACATGACTTTGTGGTGACATTTAATACATCACATTTGCAAAAGAAGTATGTAAAAAAATTAATGCATGATGTCGCCTACCGCCAGGAAAAGGTTGAAAACAACTGGATGGTATGTAGATTGAGCACATTTATAAAATAAGACCTTTTTAATGTGACACGTGTTATTGTCCTAGACATGCATTTGCACTGGGAGGGCCTACCAATTTTGTTTTCATAATGTACCTCTACTGAAAGAAGCTCCCAACCTTGTGTGGGCTTCAGGCCTCGCAAAAACCTGGATCTTCCCTGGCACAAACTGTTCTAGCTCTGATTTTTTTTTTCTTGCTCTATTTTTTGTCTTTAGGGTATTTCAAAGTTAGTTAGCTGGATAACAATATGGATTGAGACTAAATTGATCCTCTTTATGTGTGAGCCTCAAAAAGTGTGATGGCTTTATGCCACTTTCACAGGCAAATCAGGCAAAAAAATATCTCAGGGTATAATCACCTAGTCACAGTCACAGTAGGATTTGTGGGAACGTGAGGTATGAGGAGATGTGAAATGTTTCCCTTTGTTCTGTTTTTATTTTCAAGTCCAAGGTCTTAGTTCTTTATATAACAACTTAATTTTTACCAATCATAATGTGGAGGGTTATGATTCCTTGATATTAGAATGACTGAGAAGACCCTAATATATATTTTGAGGAGGAGGTAAGGGAATAGATGAATGTCCTGGATTATCAGATTTCTAGAATAACTTCTGGCCTTTCTGTGCCACAGGGATAGAAAATAGATAATAGTTTCTCTTTCACAAGGCCGGTTTCTTTCTCAAAGCCAGCAGACTGCTCACTTATTCCTACTGTCCGCTTTCTTTTCTCAAGCCAAGACCATCTTTGCCTATGTGCAGCATGCTGCTCATGTCAAGAGAAGGCCTGCCCCATCTACCTGCTCTCCCCCATGACCCACATGCCCCACCCCTGCACATGCACGAACTAGGTGAACTTGACCTGCCCTTTTTCATTATTCATCTGAAAATCATACCAATGAAAAAGCAGCTTTAGTGCTAAAAAGAATTGAATAAATGGTGCCAGAATAATCCCTGAGGTGGGGGTTTCACTGGAGGGCAAAATTAAATGCCTAACACCCTTCTTCTAACAACAATAGATGATTTAAGGAAATTGTATAAAAGTGAAACTCTAAACAAGCTAAAAAGAATATCAGCACGTGTTTATTTAATCTTGACATGAAAAAGAACATTCTAAGCATCAAATCTATAGAAGAAAGGGAAAGATAGATACATATAACTACATAAAAAGTAAAGGCTTACACATGTCAACACACACAATAATCAAAATCGTGAGCCAAATTGAAAATTAGGATTAAATTTCCACATATGCAGCTCAGGGATGGTCAATATCTTTAATACATAAAGAGTTTTTATAAATCATTTTTAAAAAGACAAATATCACAATAGAAAAATGAACAAAAAATTTGGAAAAGTCTCAAAAATAATATATGCATTCATATATTTCATAAACATAAGAAAATTGATTATAAAATACATACAAATATAAATTAAATGGAGTACTTTTCATCTACCACATTGATAGAGCTTATTTTTCTTTTAAGCATAATACACAATGTTAGGAAGACTATTGTCTGTATATTACTACTCGCAATGCAGAAAGGTATCTTTCTAGAGGGAAAGGATTTCTGATCAATAACCTAACCTTTCATCTTTGGCATGTGAAAGGGGAGAGGAAACAAAAGGAGAAATTGGAACATAGAAAGGAAAGTGGGAGCCTGGGGGTGATTTATACCCACCTGAAGTAGGAGTGCCCAATTCACTGGACTAAAATCCCATCACATCACTCTCCTCCTCGGCCATTCTCAGTATTATCTATGAGCTCATGGACTCTGGCACTAACTCTACTGCTGACTCCTCCACATAGTAAAACTCATGTTGTAACAAATATGAGAGAACCTCAAGACAGTGTGTATTTGACTACAGGGGTTCCACTTGAAATGATTTGGGAGATCTAGGCAACACCTCCTCTCGTTTCCATCCTGAAAATGCAATGGCGCTTTTTACTCTTTAGCACGTGAATTTGTCCAGCACAAGGCTGACACTCCTGCAGAGAAAGCTACAACATGATGCAATATATGAAGTTAAAGTTCGATCCATCCCTTACTCCCTCGACTATTTTGAAGGCATCTGGAGTGAATGGAGTCCTAGTTACCACTTCAGAACTCCTCCAGTGACTCTTCCAGGTGAGGAGTGGGGGTAGTTTTTATTCCCCTACAGAGTTTTGTGTGTCAAACTGTGGGAGTCGGCACCCTTCCCCGTTGTCTTCTTACACTTTCTTTGTAGATCAGCCTATACCGGTTTCACTCCTTTTTTGAAAAATATGGAAGTAGGAGGTGGGGGTCCTTAACAGCTGATTAGTGCAGGCTGTCTAGAGCAATGTCCTGGGCATTCCTGGGAGCTGCTAATAAGTCTGAACAAAATCCTCACCCACCACCTCCAGCTAATCATGTTAACATGGAATCCTAATAGCTGGTATCCCTAGGACCCCACTGGAGAATACCTTTGTTGATGCAAGTGAACAGGCTGTTGTGACTGTCTTGGGTCTCATTTTTCAGAATGATGATGACATACTTAAGGGCTAGGAATTGAGATGGCCAGGAGAGCCAGAGAACATGGCTCAAGCAGCCCTAGAACCCCACGTTTACCTTTCCTAGGAGGGGGCAGATGAGAGAGTCTTCTATCATACCAGCTTCCCATCCCTGGAACTTGCTATGACTACAGGGTGACCATCTATCTCCTTTTCCCCTGCTCTGGTTTGGCCTCTTTCCTTTGGTGGAAAGTTGAGAAGAGAAGAGCTGGTGGTACCTCTGATGCTAGATTATTTTACATTTCAAGTGGCAGATATTCTGGGCTTGGCCACCCAAGTCAGTGCCACTTAAGCCAAAATTTTGCTTATTTTTGTTGTTTGGAATTCATTGAGGGCACAAAGAATTAGGTTACACTGATTGCATTTGTTAGATAAAGTCCCTCATATAATTGTGTCCTAGCCCCAAGAGGTGTGCTGTATACCATGGCCCCCCATCTCCCTCCCTGCTCCCCTCTCCCCACTTGCTTATTCCCCTACCCTCCCCTTGTATTAGCTCGTCTACTATCTTCATATTAGAATTGAGTACATTGGACTCTTTATTTCCCAATAAATCTAGCACATCATCCTGTCTATTGATGAGCAACTTTTAAAAAATAATAAATGGGCCCCCATAACTATATAAAGTCAGAGCGTCCTGAACGTCTATCCCAATGCCTTCTTACTCAATGCTAACTATGTTCTATCCTTGTATTCCAGAGGAGATGGATCTGGTGCTACTAACTATCAGCATTTCGAGCTTCTTCTCTGTGGCTCTCTTGGTCATTCTGGCCTGTGTGTTATGGAAAAGAAGGTGACTTCCTTCATCTATTCAATAGGATGATTATGTGGGATCCCAGACTTCAGAACTTGAGCCCCATTTATTGACATGAAAACTGCAAAGAGGAATAAGGAATAAGGAATCTAGTGCCCAGTATCACTCTCCATCCTTTGGCATCAGTGAATTTCCACAGTTGATTTCATAAGAGGCAAAAATATATAAACTGGGCATAAGGCAAACCTTTTTCCCAAATAGGGAATTCTTTAAGGCAGTGTTTCCCAAGATTTTCCTCCAAAGTATTCTAACAGGTATAGAAGGCACCACCCATGGCAAATGTAGGATTCACTTAAGTCCTGATATTCAGCACACAAATTTATAGAACTTTTGCCATGATAGGGCGCTGTTTGTTTCATCATAAAAATTATGTTTTAATTATGCACCATTTATTTAATGTTCCAGGAATATGCCCTCAGCACAGGGCTATATAATCGCAGCATTACAAATACCCTAATTTGTAAAGTACTAAGCAATTTCCTCTGGACAAATTAGGAAATATCCCCCACTTCCACTAAATTAGGGCAAAGGAATTGCTGCCCTAAAGAGAAGGACTAAGACAACAGCCCTCAATTGGAATAAATGACCAGCCAAATTATAGCTCCAGAGCACCACAAAAGACACCTCATCACAGCCTCTTCCCTCTAGGGCTCTTTCCCAGAGGTGTGTTGATGTCATGTTGTATTCACAGAGTAGATTACTGGCAGCGGTCTCAGGTACAACCCTCCTTGGATTAATAGGGAACCTAGGCCCAGAGAAAGCAAGTCACTTGGCTATAGTGACCAACTTTAGCAGGACAGCCAAGACTAAATATGCTCCACTACTTCCTGGACTCTGTGACATTCACTTCATTTACTGATGTCCTCTGATTTCAGGATTAAGCCTGTTGTATGGCCCAATCTCCCAGATCATAAGAAGACGCTGGAACAACTGTGTAAGAAACCAGGAAAGGTGAGTGTTTTGTGGTCTTACAAAAGCACTAGTTGGCAGTATCACAGTCACCAAGAATGCTCTTCCAGGACAAGGAAAAGGTGAGTCTCAACGTTGGGTCTTTTGTGCATCCCATAACTAGGGTCTATCATAACCCCTGGCTGTAGTGGGGAACTAAAATGAGATACAAGTCTCAGACCTTCTGGGCTTCCCAGGGCTGGAGGGCACAGCCAGTGGACACCACAACCCTGAAGTGTTGCAGCACCTCCAGAAGCAAACTGAGAGACACATGGGAGATTCTCTGATGTTCCCTGTCTGAAGGTGTCTAGTCCTTTTCCTGAACTGGACATTTGGTGATCCATCTCTCTCTTGTACCGTCTAAATGCCTTCTCTCTTTTTCTGTGCAGAATTTGAATGTGAGTTTCAATCCTGAAAGTTTCCTGGACTGTCAGATTCACAAGGTGGATGGCATTCAGTCTAGAGATGAGGCAGAAAGCTTTCTACAAGAAGTGTTTTCTCCACAGCTAGAGGAGTCTGAGAAGCAGAGGTTTGGAGGGGGTGTGCAGGGCCCCTGCTGGCCATCTGAGCATACAGTCATCACTCCAGAAACTGTTAGAGGAGAGTCACCCCTTGGGTGCCTGGCCGGGAATGGCAGTGCATGTGATGCCCCTGTACTCCCCTCCTCCAGGTCCCCAGAGACTGGCCAGAATGGGCCTCATGTGTACCAGGGGCTCCTGCTTAGCCCTGGGACTACAAACAGCTGCCTAACCCCTCCATTTCCTCTCCAGTCTGGAATCCTGACATTGAACCCAATCGTTCAGGGGCAACCCGTCCTCACTTCCCTGGGACCAAGTCCAGAAGAAGCCTATGTCACCATGTCCAGTTTCTACCAAAACCAGTAAATAAGTTGTGAGAAGACAAGACTGAGCCCACCATGACCAACAAAGGTGACTGCGAGTTCTAGAACTCCCACTCTCCCTCACAGCACAAAGAAGAGAAAATTGACAAAACCCCACTGGATGGTCTAGAGGACTCTGAAACATAGCTTTGACCATGCCAGCCTGGTTTAGTGACCTTCAACATGACAAGAAACATCCTGCTTCTATCTTGTTGATTTGGTCACAAGGTGACTCAGTGATTCAGTTATTTAAAAAAAAAAAAAAAAAGCAAGAAAGAGAAGAGCCAAGGAAAAAATGGAAGGGTGAGGAAGGCAAGACAAAAGCAGGAAAGGGAAATGAGAATGATAGTTGCCATTATTAGGACTTGCCATCTCCCCAGTGCTATGCAAGTGCTCTACACGCCTTATCTGTCTTCATCATCACCATAGTCCTGGGAAGTGGAGGCAATTCTTATTCTCTTTTAATAGATAAAGAAATTGAGAATTAAGGGATTAAGTAACTCACCTATATTGCTCACTTGGCAGGGGATAGAGCCAAGATCTGATGGCTGAGAGTCCAGCTGCAGTTCCCTGAGCCACGACCCTTCCTCTTCACTAGGCATTACCCCATTTGTGAGTACACAGGGTGATCACATAATTTATTATCCAAACTAGGTGTGAAAGTATTATAGCTAGCTATGTGAAAAGAAGGCAAGGAGAAGCCACAAAGCCCATTTGATTTCATTTGTCTGAAAACAAGTTCAAGAGGGAATAAATTAGAAGCCCAGTATTTCTCTTGCTAGTTTTCAAGACCACACTCGTCTTCCTGCCACCACACTGGCACTTTTGAACAATGAGGGGGGACTAATCCTTCACATGTTTATAGACATTTCCCCAATTCAATGTATCCCCAAATTTTCCTAAGTTCTAACAGCCCTAGATGTTACCACAAACCTCAGGGATAAGGAGTTATATATGCAATGAGAGAACCCACTGAGACCGTGTTACTGAGATACAGAGAAGAGATGCATTATGAACATTTGAGATTTGTCTTCTTACCTTCCTTGGTCTAGATGATTTCTAGTGACTAGCTCAAACCAAGTCAAGGCAGCTGAGCAAAGTCATCTCGGGGGAGTATAATTGACCCCTACTCCCTCATCCCCCAGACCCTGGCTGTTCACAGAACTGAAGAAAGGTTCTTCCAGGGTTTTGTTTGGGGGTTGTCATTGTTTTTATGTTAAATCTTCTTCTTTAGAAAGACAATGTTTTCAATATTTTAATTTTGTTATTTGTTTTGTTTTGTGCTGTGTGTGAATAGGGTTTTAATTTGCAGACTAATGGGCCTTGTCTGTTGGCAATCAGGCCATGTTGTTCTTCAATGAATGTTTCACTTTCCAAAGTGCTCTCCTCTGCATCAGTAGTAACAAGCACAACATCATAATTCCTTAGATTTGCTTAGGGCTTTTGTGATTTCTAAAGTACTTCCCTAAGCATTCTTTTCCATCTCCTTGGTTGGTATTTATGAAAAGCCTGCTATGTGCCAGCCATAGTGTTAGGCACAGGAGATCTAAAGATAGATAAGGATGGCACCCTGCCTCATAAAGTGACAGCTTTGTAAACAAGTTATCATCATAATACAAGATGCTATAACAGAAGTATATTGAAAGTGCCCTGTTGGAGATAGTCACGAAAAATACCACTAAATAACACAGATTTGCCTGGAGGAAAAGAACCTTCTTGGTGTGAAGTAGCAGAAGACATTTCCAACAGGTGGGAAATAGGTCTCAAAGAGAAGGTTACAAAAGATCTCCTGCCCAACCACTGTCCCTGGTACCTCATTCACAGAGGTTCTTTTAAACATTTTATTATTATCTTTGGGAAATTTTGGACCCAGAGAGGACAGGTAAAGTGATCAACTTCACATGAAGTCTGAATTGGGAGCCATAATTTCCTATCCCCGATGTAAACAGACAGATGACTATAGAGGAAGAAACATCGAGGTCCCTCCAGCTCTAAAATCCTCTGCTTCTGTGCTGTCTGACAGATGTCATCGCTGAAATTTAGTGTCTATCTGTATTGGAGGCATTTAAAATCCACACATTATACTCTTGTCACCATAACTGCTCCTAATGCTTCATTATGTACTTAAGGACAATGTGTAATGTAAGATTACAAATTGGTTCTGCCTAAGCCCTTACTGGATCTTATTAAGAAAGAAAAACTGGCCAGAGACCATGTATAAATCAGAGATGTAAATTGCCATTTCTGTATAGCATGAAAGGAAAAGACAACAGAAATTGGCAGCTAGTTTGGTCAAGCAGCCATGTCTGTGCCTGGGGCACCCTCGCTGATTCGGTTCATTTTCTATCTGCCTTTGCCTTTTCCTTTAATGTGGTTTTTGTAGGAATTAGCAACAGAAAAGCCAGCATGGCCTGTTTCAGACGTGCATACTTGTGTTTTCTCAGTTCTTCTGGAGAGGCCACAAGACTTGCAACTGGCCAGGAAAAATTCATGGTAAAGAGCATGGAAATGATTTAGATCAGGTGGCATTTTCACCAGCTTGGTGGTTTCTCTTAGGGGTTGTTCCTAAAAATATCCATCATTCACTACAGGGAGGTCTCTGATTTGACTGCGTACTTTCCACATGCATTACAAACATTTTGCAGAGCTGCTAAGTATATAAGTATATGATGTGTGTTACCATCTCATATTTAATTAAATGCTCCAAAACTCTTCATGACTGTCCTTGTCTTCTGTGACAACTGTGGGTAGAGGGATCCTCAGAATGGACCACACGTCTCCTCAGCCACTGGAGACAGGCTGATGTCATTTGCTTTCACTTTTTTTTTTTTACTAAATCATAGCTGTGTACATTAATGCAATCATAGGGCACCATACACTGGTTTTATAGACCATTTGACACATTTTCATCACACTGGTTAACATAGCCTTCCTGGCATTTTCTTAGTTACTGTGTTAAGACATTTATATTCTACACTTACTAAGTTTCACCTATACCCTTGTAAGATGCACTGCAGGTGTAATCCCACCAATCACCCTCCCTCCAGCCATCCTCCCCCCTTGCTCCCCTCCCTCTCCCACTATTCTTAGGTTATAACTGAGTTATAGTTCTCATATGAAAGCCATAAATTAGTTTCATAGCAGGGCTGAGTACATTGGATCCTTTTTCTTCCATTCTTGAGATACTTTACTAAGAAGAATATGTTCCAGCTCCATCCATGTAAACATGAAAGAGGTAAAGTCTCCATCTTTCTTTAAGGCTGCATAATATTCCATGGTGTATATATACCACAATTTATTAATCCATTCGTGGATCGCCGGGCACTTGGGCTTTTTCCATGACTTAGTAATTATGAATTGGGCTGCAATAAACATTATGGTACAAATATCTTTGTTATAATGTGATTTTTGGTCTTCTGAGTATATACCTAGTAGAGGAATTATAGGATTGAATGGCAGATCTATTTTTAGATCTCTAAATGTTCTTCAAACATCTTTCCAAAAGGAATGTATTAATTTGCATTCCCACCAGCAGTATAGAAATGTTCCCTTTTCTCCACATCCACACCAACATCTCTGGTCTTGGGATTTTGTGATATGGGCTAATCTTACTAGAGTTAGATGATATCTCAAAGTAGCTTTGATTTGCATTTCTCTGATGATTAAGGATGATGAGCATTTTTTCATATGTCTGTAGGCCGTGCGCCTGTCTTCTTCAGAAGTCCCTTGCCCAGCCTGTGATATGGGATCACTTGTTCTTTTCT
This sequence comes from Nycticebus coucang, assembly GCF_027406575.1. Lineage (NCBI taxonomy): Eukaryota > Metazoa > Chordata > Mammalia > Primates > Lorisidae > Nycticebus > Nycticebus coucang. The sequence continues at coordinate 166,827,989 of NC_069780.1, read as the reverse complement.
TGATTATACATTTGAGTTCTCTGTGGATTCTGGTTATTAAACCTTTATCGGAGACATAAACTGCAAATATCTTCTCCCATTCTGAGGGCTGTTTGCTTGCTTTACTTACTGTGTTCTTGGCTGTGCAGAAGCTTTTTAGTTTGATCAAGTCTCAATAGCGTATTTTTGAAGCTGCTTCAATTGCCCGGGGGTTCCTCCTCATAAAATACTCACCCAGGGTGATTTCTTCAAGGGTTTTCCCTGCACTCTCTTCTAGTATTTTTATAGTTTCATGTCTTAAGTTTAAATCTTTAATCCAGTGAGAGTCTATCTTAGTTAATGGTGAAAGGTGTGGGTCCAGTTTCAGTCTTCTACAGGTTGCCAGCCAGTTCACCACCATTTGTTAAATAGTGAATCTTTTCCCCACTGAATGTTTTTAACTCGCTTGTCAAAGATCAAATAATGGTAAGTAGCTAGATTCATCTCTTGGATCTCTATTCTGTTCCATACATCTGCCTCTCTGTTTTTGTGCCAGTACCATGCTGTTTTGATCACTATCGATTTATAGTGTAGTCTGAGGTCCAGTAGCGTGAGTCCTCCTGCTTTGTTTTTATTTCTGAGTAATGTCTTGGCTATTCGAGGTTTTTTCTGATTCCATGTAAAACAAAGTATTATTTTTCAAGATCTTTAAAGTATGACAGTGGAGCTTTAATAGGAATTGCATTAAAATTGTATATTTCTTGGGGTAATATGGACATTTTAACAATGTTGATTCTTCCCAGCCATGAGCATGGTATATTTTTCCATTTGTTAACATTTTCAGCTATTTCTTTTCTTAGAGTTTCATAGTTCTCTTTATAGAGATCTTTCATGTCCTTTGTTAGAAAAACTCCGAAATATTTCATCTTCTTTGGCACTACTGTGAATGGAATAGAGTCCTTAACTGTTTTTTCAACTTGACTATTGTTGGTATATATAAAGGCTACCGATTTATGAATGTTGATTTTGTAACCTGAGATGCTGCTGTATTCCTTGATCACTTCTAAGAGTTTTGTGGTAGAATCCCTGGTGTTTTCCAGATATACAATCATATCATCTGCGAAGAGCAAAAGTTTGATCTCTTCTGACCCTATATGGATACCCTTGATCGCCTTTTCTTCCCTAATTGCGGTGGCTAAAACTTCCATTACAATGTTAAAAAGCAGTGGAGACAATGGGCAGCCTTGTCTGGTTCCTGATCTGAGGGGAAATGATTTCAATTTAACTCCATTTAATAAGATATTGGCTGTGGGTTTGCTGTAGATGGCTTCTATCAGTTTAAGAAATGTCCCTTCTATACCAATTTTCTAAAGTGTTCTGATCATGAAGGAATGCTGGATATTATCAAAAGCTTTTTCTGCATCAACTGAGAGAATCATATGGTCTTTGTTTTTTAATTTGTTTATGTGCTGAATTATACTTACAGATTTACGTATATTGAACCAGCTTTGTGACCCTGGGATAAAACTGACTTGGTCATGATGTATAATTTGTTTGATATGATGCTGGATTCTGTTTTTTAGGATCTTGTTGAATATTTTTGCATCTATATTCATTAGTGATATTGGTCTACAATTTTCTTTTCTTGTTGGGTTTTTTCCTGGTTTGGGGATCAGGGTGATGTTTGCTTCATAGAATGTGTTGTGTATTATTTCTTCTTTTTCTATACTTTGGAACAGGTTGAGTAATATAGGTACTAGTTCCTCGTTAAAGGTTTGGTAGAATTCTGACATGAAGCCATCTGGTCCCAGGCTTTTGTTTTTACAGAGATTTTGTATGGTTGATGCTATTTCAGAACTTGATATTGGCCTGTTCAACATTTCCACTCAATTCTGGCTAAGTGTTGGAAGGTGACGTGCTTCCAAGTATTGGTCAATTACCTCCAGATTTTCATATTTCTGAGAATAAAGTTTCTTGCAATATTCATTAAGGATTTTTTGAATTTCTGAGGAGTCTGTTGTTATTTCATCTTTGTCGTTTCTGATTGATGAGATTAGAGATTTTACTCTTTTTTTCCTGGTTAGGTTAGCTAAAGGTTTATCTGTGTTATTGACCTTATCAAAAAACCAACTTTTTGATTTATTGATATGTTGTATAATTCTTTTGTTTTCAATTTCATTTAATTCTGCTCTAATTTTGGTTATTCTTCCTTTTCCAGTTGCTTGAGATGTCCCATTAAGTTGTTAACTTCCTCACTTTCCGCTCTCTTGAGGAAGGCTTGCAGTGCTATAAATTTCCCTCTTAGGACTGCCTTTGCGGTATCCCACAGGTTCTGATAATTCATGTCTTCATTGTCGTTTTGTTCCAAAAATTTGGCAATTTCCTTCTTAATCTCATCTCTGACCCAGCTATCATTCAGCATAAGGTTATTTAACTTCCATGTTTTTGTATGAGTATGCAGATTCTTGTTGTTACTGAGTTCAACTTTTATTTCATGGTGGTCCAAGAAGATGCATGGAATAATTTCCATTCCTTTAAATTTACTGAGGTTAGACTTGTGACCTAAGATGTGATCGATTTTGGAGTATGTTCCATGAGCTGATGTATTCAGTTTTGTTGGGATGAAATGTTCTGTAGATGTATGCTAAATCCAAATGTTGGATGGTTAGGTTTAAATCTAATATTTCTTTGCTCAGCTTCTTATTGGAGGATTGATCCAACACTGCCAAAGGAGTATTGAAATTTCCAACTATTATGGAGCTGGAGGAGATCAAGTTGCTCACGTCTGTTAGAGTTTCTCTTATAAATTGAGGCACATTCTGGTTGGGTGCATAATAGTCATAATTGAAATCTCATCGTATTGAGTATTACTCTTAACAAATATGAAATGACCATTCTTATCCTTCCTTACTTTTGTTGGTTTAAAGCCTATTGTATCTGCAAATAGAATTGCAACACCTGCTTTTTTCTGATTTTTTCATTTGCCTGAAATATGGACGACCATCCTTTCACCCTGAGTCTATGTTTATCTTTTAAGGTAAGATATGACTCTTGTATGCTTTGTTGAGGACCTGTACAGCTCTACGGCCTGAGAAACTGGGGCCTATTTGGTGTGGTGGGGCTAAGTGGTTCTGTCTTGTTTTCAGCTGGTATCTGTCCGACCCTAGTGAAACAGTTACTCTGTGTTGAAGTCTCAGCTGTGGAGAAATACCAGCAATTAAGTCACCCTGCCCCCCACAGGCAACAATTGGAAAAGAAAAATCAAACCTTCCAACAACCACACACCCAGAGCACCACTTGGATAGTCCTCGGACAATTGGCTCAGTTCAAAAGGTCCAAATCAATTGTCTCAATCAGCACCTGTCTCAGGTGGGAGAGTTTAAAAGGTCTCTGGCAACTAGATCGCAGGGATCAGCTGACAACTCAAGTATAACTTGCTGCAGTGCTCTGTGAAGTCAGGAGGACCCATCCAGCAAATAGATTAGTCTGGGAAGGTTGATGCCTCCTTCCCCACCTTGCACCTCTGTCACACTCAGTCACTGATAGCCCTGCAGGGCTGTGACCCAGTTGCCTCCCATGAGCAGATACTCCAGGGGTTTGCACCTGCCAGAATCACAAGGAAATCTATATCTGCTCAACCAGGCCACTGCTCTCTGCCTCTATCCAGCAGTGGGTGGTGAGGCCTGATAACCTCGGGCGCTTGATGAAAGCTGCGGGGTGTTCACTCAGTTCCAGCCCCACCCCTGATTGATGTTACTGACTGAACAGAACAACTTTGTGGAATTTGTTTCTGTCCCAGCTAAATTCCCCTGCAGAAGAGAAACTGTTTTGAGTACACAGAACCTGTGCCTCAGGCCCTGCCTTTGCTACTGCAAGGTTTGTATTCGCAGCTCGGTTAACTGTCAGTTCTAGCCTCCTGCACTCCTTTGTCTAGGCTGACGATCCCCTGAGGGCCGGGTGCGTCTTAGCCTAAGTAAAGCAGTCCTCTGGGTCAGCCTCATCCTGGGAGTCAGCCGGCATTGCGCGTGTGTTTTCTAGTCCCTGCACTCCACCTAGGCCAGTACTACCTCAGGCAAACCCTTTACTCACGGGGCCTGCATTTCCGTCCCAGATCTGTTCCCCGGTAGTTGCCACCTGAGAAGATGCCTGGCCTCCTCTGGTTGCCCAGAGAGACGGGGGTGTGACTTTGGAATATCTGGGGGTGAGCCCTATTGTTACCAATAATGGCTGCTGCTCTGTACCTCAGGGCTCCACCACTCTGTCATGGTTCCCTCTCAGCCGACTATCCTCTCCTCACTCCCGTGCCACAGAATCAGCATTAGACCAGCTGCAGTTCAGGCCCTTTCCACACCCCTGGAGAAATCACCCAGGAATCTGGACTCCTGGGGGACAGGCCTCCAGACCTCAGAGTGAGAGTGGAGGGGAGTGCTGGGAGCTCAGAATTACAGGTAGAGAATATATACAGTTTTATACAGTTTTATGCCTGGCAGTAAAATGCCATAGCACCCTAGTAGGGGACATAGGTCCAGTTTTTAGAGGGTGTCTCCTATGGAGTGTAGTGTGAGGACCTTTGAACTCTGTTCATTTGTTTGTGGGGCACTCCAAGCCATTCTCATGGGGGAGGGGACTCCCGTCCACTTGGTGATGGATTTTGTACCTTTTGTTTGTATCCTTGGGGTCGCAGCTCACCTCAGCAGGGTTGATGTGCGTTCTTCAACCTTCTCTCTTGGTGCAGCTCTAATCCACCAGGTTACTTGCTAAATTTCTGTCCTTTAACTCTCCTTCTGAATGGGAGCCTCTGTGGAAAGCCGGCTTCAGTCAGCCATCTTGTCTCCTCCCTGATCTTTTAGAATTCAGAGTGATATTCCCCTTCGGTCCACGTCTGCTATCCTGCCAACTATGCCAGAATGTTGGTGCTGTGTGCTTGACTACTGTCTGGTGTGTCTTCACATTGCAGGGTTTTTTGCTTTGCTCCAGACAGGTGATGATGTCTGGCTTAGAGACAGCAAGCCCTAGGAAGACCAGGTTTCTCTAGGTCTCCAACATGACATCCTGATACAAATTCTGCTGAGCAGGGTTCAGGCAGGCCCACTCATCCATGGAGAATTCTATAGACATGTTCTTGAATGTCAACAGTCCCATTTCCCAGTTTCTGGGGTGTCCCGATGTCCTTCCTTCAGATCTCCCAGTACCAGCAGGTCAGAGAGACAAAGTCTGTGACAGAGACAACAGCTGTGACAAAGGCTACAACTGAGGCGCCTAGGTCCTCCTGGGGATGCAACAATAATTTTGCTTTCACTTTTAGGGCTTGGAAAGTCAGAGGAGTCTTTTTTGCCTATGAATTAAGTAGTTAATTAGCAAATTAATTAATACCAACTTTTTGAGGATCCGTTTTGCACTATTATGCTCTATGTCGGGCATTGGGGTTACAGAGATGAAGTGGGACACTTCCAGCTTAAAATCCTATGGGGAAAAACACATGTAGGAATAATTACAAATGTCATACCATTGTTTTAAGGAAAAATATCAGCCAGGATTTTTAGCTTTCAACAAGAGAAATCAATTTTGGCTATTTTGTGCAGAAAAAGAATTTAATAAAGGGTTTTAGGGGGTCACAGAGTATCTGGAAAGGTCAAACAACCAGTCTCCATGTCCCTGCCATTGGCACCACCCCTTTTGCACCTGCCCAGCCCAGGTAGTCTTAGCAGCAGTGCCTGGGGACTTCACACCCCTGGCTGCACCTGAGGCTGGTGGCAATAATACCTAGCTGGCACGCCTGGGCTTCGCAATGAGAAGTGAAAAGAGTAACTCTTCTGTGGATGAGGGAGGCACTGTCTCTTGGAGTGGGACATACCTGAAACATAGGAAAGAGGTTCACCTGCTGTGTGAGGGGAAAAAAGGACAAAAACAGCTGAAAGATGCAGTACGGGGAAATGCCAAGACAGGGCAATGTGAAGGAAGTCATAATTGACATGATAGCACAGGATAAGCCAGACTGTGCCAGGTAACAGAGCCTGGAGTAGGGGAGGGCATCTGCTGGCAGAGGAAGTGCACATTTTAAGTAATGGAGTTATGAGAGCAGGTGGAATGTCGGGGAGTCACCTCCTTGCCTGTCTCAATTGGGAACAGTAATTGTTGGAGCAGATAAAGGGTGCTTTCATTTAAAAAACACATGTGCTTACCTTGAATAGTTGACTTCAATTTTAAACTTACAGCTATGTATTCATTCACCATTCATTTGTTACATCAGCATCCATTATAGTCCATCCTGGCTGTTCTGAAAAAATACCATATACTGGCTAACTTATAACTTACAGCACAAATATGTTTCTCACAGTGCTGGAAGCTGGGAAGTCCCAGCTCACGGTGTCAGCGTGGTTGGGTTTGGGTGAGGACCTTTTCCAGGTTGCAGACTTCCAACTTCTCTTGGGTCCTATACATGGTGGAAGGGATAAAGGAGGTCTAGTCTCATTTATGAGGGCTCTCCTCTCACGCACTAATCACCTCCCTGGAGTCCCACCTCCTAATACCACCACCTTGAGAGTTTCAACCATATGAATGGGTCTGAAACATTCAGACCATGGCATGTTATAAGGCCAAGGCCATTCTTTTGAGTGTGGTGGGATTATTGATTACAGATACACTTTGTCTTTTTTAGGTAACACACACCAATAACACACCATCTACTCTTTCTAGTTTTGTTTTGTTTTTTTTTAAGATGAGAAAGGACTTTAGAATTCTTGCAAAAAAAAACCTAAAAGAACAGGTCTAGCTTTTTTTTTTTTTTTTATTGTTGGGGATTCATTGAGGGTACAATAGGTCTAGCTTTTTAAAGATTTTTCTGTTTCCAGATCTTTATTTTTATTTATTTATTTATTTTTTAAACATTTTATTTTTTTAAACATTTTATTTTATTATTATTTTTTTTTTTTTTGTAGAGACAGAGTCTCACTTTATGGCCCTCAGTAGAGTGCCATGGCATCACACAGCTCACAGCAACCTCCAACTCCTGGGCTTAAGCGATTCTCTTGCCTCAGCCTCCCGAGTAGCTGGGACTCACCAATTTATGGCAATATTCTTTCAACCTATCATTATTAAGTCTTTTCAAACCAAAGTAGTTTCCATAGATCCAATAGCTCTCTTTCTTTGCACATCCATATTCTATAAGATTGTATAAAATAATTACAAAAACATGTCCTATGAGCTTAGATAAGTCTGGAGACACATACAACTGACTCGAGTCAGTTGTGAGTTTACATGTTACTTAGTGGGAGCAGAAGTATAGACATTAGAGGAAAGCCAAGGGCTATCTCAATGTGGGTGTCAACATACTTAATCAAGAGAATGGAGAGTGCCAGTTCATTCAGCAGATGGTTTGGTGGAAGCTGTCTGCACAAATTCATTTAACTAAGCATTCCTAGTCCAGAAAGTCTGCAGAGTAGTGGCTACCAATGAGGCTTGGCAGAATTGATGGGGAGCAATGGTTAAGCATTTGATATTCCAGTCTAAGAAGTTGGGACCTAATCTGCAAAAGGTGGAGGGAATGTGGCAAAATTTCAATTATGAATGTAGCATAATAAATTTGATGTATGGGTGTATCAGGTTTTAGGAAGGAGTCTTAATTCAGTAGGATATTAATATGAAACATGTTTGGTATTTCTCTAATTATTCATCTCCAGAGGTACTCTGTTGAACACCCATTCATGAGTTCATTCATGGTCCTTTCTAGGGCCAAAATTTAACTCAATCTTGTTTAAAAATGCAGTCTCATATTTGAATCAGAGCCACACACTTCTCCATCGTTGGTTTGTGGCAAGAGGGACTTAGAAAAAAAGAAAGATAATAGCTTCTGTTTTCTCTACATCTCCCCTTCTCCTCCTGCTCCTGGCCCCATCCTCCCACTCCTTCTCCATCTCCGTTTTTTTTTCTCTTCCACTCCCTTTCCTTTTTGGACAGATTTACAACACACACTCCTTATCTCACAGTGTCTGTGGGTAGAAGTCTGGGCGTAGTTTTGCCAATTCTTCTTCAAGGCTGCACTCAGGGGGCTGGCCAAGGTTGTGGCAGAATCCATTTCCTTGAGGCTGTAAGACTGAGAGCTCTGTCTTCTTACTGGCCGTCATGCTCAGCTCCTGACACCCCTACACACATAGCTCCTATGCAGCCTCGCCATAAGCTCCCTACCACCTGGCAGTTTGCTGCCTCAGAGCCATCGAGGAGGCAGAGTTTACTGGCAAGATGGAGTCATGTGCAAGTGATATGGTCCCAGGAGGGAGAGCCCATCACCTTTGCCAAATTGTATTGGTTAGAAGTAAGTCAGAGGTCCTGCCCACACTCAAGGGAAAGAGACTATATGAAGACATGATTATCAGGAGGTGGGGATCATGTGGCCATGTTAAAGCATGTTGGGTATGCAAGGTAACACAATTGTGCCAGTTTCAACTCAGTCTCTTAGTTAACTCCAGTCGAAGTCAGATTTCTTTTTCTTCTATTCTCCCTAGAGTTTTATAGACATGGCATTATAAGTTGAATTGTCTCGTCCAAAATTCATATGTAGAATTCCTTTTTTTTTTTTTCTTTTTGTAGAGACAGTCTCACTTTATGGCCCTCTAGAGTGCCATGACATCACATAGCTCACAGCAACCTCCAACTCCTGGGCTTAAGCGATTCTCTTGCCTCAGCCTCCTGAGTAGCTGGGACTACAGGCGCCCGCCACAACGCCCGGCTATTTTTTGGTTGCAGTTCAGCCGGGGCCGGGTTGAACCCGCCACCCTCGGTATATGGGGCCGGCGCCTTACCGACTGAGCCATGGGCGCCACCCCCATATGTTGAATTCTTAATACCCAATAACTCAGAAGGTGATCTTTTTGGAGCCAGGTTTCTTGTGGAGCTAATCAAGTTCAAGTGAGGTCATTAGGGCAGACCCCAATCCAACATGGCTAATATCCTGCTTCCAGAACTGTGAAACAATACATTTCTCTTGTTCAAGCCATCCATTTTGTGGTACTTTGTTATGGCAGCCTTAGAAAACTAATTTGCATGGTGCTGGGGGAGGGGTGTCTGGGGTAATGTGACATCTCTGGACTCCCCTGAGGTGGCCGTATCCTGCCTGGTTTTTGGATGATGTCCTCTATTGTGTCTGCTGCTAAAGTACAAGGTCAAATCGTGTTTCTTCTAACTTGGATAATCCACGTACTGCCTGTCAACTGGGTCTACGTGTGTTGTCCATGAAGCCTCTTTCATTCTCCAGACCTCTCTGTCCTTGGAATTATGGGAACATTATGCTGATAGCCTCAGGAGTATCACTCAGAAATGCCCTGGAATATCTAAGAATGCCCAGGTCCATTCCTCAGTTGCTGCTGCTCTAGTGCCTAGGTACTATGCTCCTTGAGGCTCAAAGCCTCTTTCTCCTCCCGCTTTCCCATCCCCCATTCATTCTCCTTCCCCTCCCCCACATCCTTCTCCTTATTCTTTGATTTAGGTTCATTGAGTTTTCATTGATTGTCATTGCTTCTCTGGTTAACACTAACTGGCCATCAGTGCCTTCCGTGTACCTAGCATCAAACACTAATTGGACATGTGTGAGGTGTATGTGTGTGGCGTGGGTGTGTGGGGTGTTGTCCAAGAGTCCCCACTGCACATTTCTTGGCCATCTTTCCTCTTCCAACCTCCTCCTGCTTTTTCTTTTCTTTTCTGCTATGGTCCCCTAGCCCCATTCTTAGGAGTCTGATTTAATTGATCTGGTATGGACCCTGAGTATGTATATTATTTTTAAAAATCCTCCAGGTTACTCATATGTACAGTCACACTTGAGAACCACTTTGACAAAGGTTAGGTATTTCCTCCAATTTGACCATATGTGGGAAATTTCAGCAACATTCATCAAATTTATGGTGGTACCTAGAAAATCCTTCTTGGTTCAAATGCTGAATTTCTGTGGGCACAGATAAGAAACAGAGCATACTCAGCATGTGAATCATTAATTTGCAAACCATTCATCAAGTAATCAGCCTTTTCACAGTGCTAACAAAAAAAAGATAATGTTTAAAAAATGGTTCTCAGACTTTGGTCTGCATAAAAAATCACCTCCTATTCTTCAAGTGTTAAAAGTTTTCCCAACCTTTGCACTTGTTATTCTCTCTGCCTGAAATGTGATTTCCCTAGATCTTTGTGTGACCAGCTCCTTCTTCTTCCCCAGATCCTGTCTTCTCTGCTGCCTCCTCACAAGAGCAGTGATGAGGGCAAGACCCTCCTCTCACTGTCTACCATGTTTCCCTGTGTATTCCCTCCACAAGCCCTTCGCAACATTAATTACCTCACTTGTTTTTTGTTGATTGTTGTTATTATCTCTCTCCAATTCTAAAATACAAGTCTGCGCAAATTCCATTATCTTTTTTATTCTTGGAATAAAATGGGTAGTTAGTAAGTTCTAGTAGATGAATGGTGGAAGAGGGAGCTTTGCTGAAAAGGAGAGAAACTTGGTGCAGAGACCTACTTTATCTTAGCCTCAGGCTCACTTTGGACCAGGTTGTGGCATCCCTAAGCAGTTAGAGAGGTCACAATAGAATAGATCTGATCTATTCTCCAACCCCCCTAAGGGCATCATTCTAACAAGGAAATCTAATCAAGCCACTTTCCTAACTAAAATCCTTTGTGTCTTTCCAACATGATATGGAAGGCTCTTGATGATGTAGCATATTAGTTTCTTGTGGCTGCTGTAACAAATTATCACAAATATAGTGACTTAAAATAACACACATTGATTAGGCGGTCAGAAGTTGGAAATGAGTCTTGGTGCCAGCAGGGCTGCACTACTTCTGGAGGCTGCAGGAGAGAATCTATGTCCTTGCTTTTCTCACCAACTAGAGGCCACCAATATTCCCTACCTCATGGCCCCTTCCTCCATCTCCAAAGTGGATCATCCCAACCTCTCTTTCTGTCATCACAATGCCTTCTTTCACTCTAACCATCCAACCTGGGTCCACCCTGATAGTCAAGGATAATCTCTCCATCCCAATATCTGTACATAATTACATCTACCAAGTCCCTTTTACCATGTAAAGCAACATATGTTCCCCAGATCAGAAGTGGATGTCCTTTGTGGGTGGGAGGATAGTTCAGCTTCATTTCCCTATTTTCTGCCTTACCTTCTTTCTTAGCTCCTTGCCTTGCTCACTCTCACCCACAGGTCCCAATCACTGGCCTTTGCACTTACTACAGCCATAACCTGGCTAACTCATCCTAGACCCTCTAGACTAGCCTCAGGCGTTACCACTTCTGGGAAGACATCCTCTCACAGGCTAGGATACAGTTCATCCAAATATTCCTAGTAACACCATAGGCTGATTCCTGTTGTCACCACACTTATTTGTAATTACGTGATTTGTCAGACTCCTCTATAGCCTTTCTAGTATTCTGGCATAGAGGACTATGACTCCTGGGTCTTGTACGAAACATGGTACCTAAAATTTATGAGTTCACTCATAAACATGAATGAATAAACATACGAGTGAATGATGTTGTATTAGTCAAATTGTTTCCTCATCACTGTTCAGGACAGAAGATTGCCAAGATAGACTGTTCAGACACAGGCAGCACTGCCCTGGGGAGAAAAGCACATCTGGGCAGCCACGTGTAAGAAGTCAGTTGCCTTCCCCATTCACAGTTACCTCCCCAGCTGCATGCCTAACCACCATAACCTCAGAAGTGGGGAAACAATAGGCCGGTGGGGCAGGGAGACAATTTTCCAAAGCTTCATTTCTCTGATAAATATCTGCCTTTAATTTTGTTTGTTGATTTATTAGTTTGGTTTAGATCCACATTAAAGTCTATCCTAACTTCTAAATTACAATGGTTTGTGGCATTCGTGCTTAGCTTGCAATGACACAGCTGTTAAACCAAGAAAATGTGATGTATAAAATCTTTTAGGCTCAAGGAACAAGTAACGCTCCTCAAGATGCTGGTAAAAACCGAATGTGAACTAACATGCAAAGCCCCTGAGGTTTGAAAAATAAAGTTTAAATGCTGAATTGTGATGAAACATTTGAGTTAATATGGAAGACCCCTCAACCATAAATTTAAAGATTTCTCATCAAGACATGCAGAAGAACTTGAACAGACTGACAAGAACATTTTTATGTCAAAGTATTAATTGTTGCTGCAAATTGTTAACTGCACTACTCCTTAGGAAAAAAATGCAATAATCAGAAAATATTTTAATATTAAGTTTATTCCCTGATAGACTAAAATACTACTTTTAGAAACTAAGGAATCATTAGTTTAATTAGACAGAGGTTCAGTAAATGCTATACCGTGAGACTGATAAACATATCGTAAAGTCTATTTTTCACATAATAATAAACTTTCATAGATTTGAATGTGAAGTTGCCTACAAAATTGTGAAGATTAAAAAGATTATTAAACTTTGATGCCAAAAACGGTATGGGAAAATAGGCTTTCTCAAATACTGTTAGTAGAAGTATAGATTAGTACAAACTTTTAAGAGGGCAATTTGGAAATATGTAGCTAAAATTTAAATGTGTGTATCCAGAAATCCCATTTTCAAGAATTTCGTATGGAAATAATCTCATAAGGAACTAAAATATATGTATTAAAATGTGTAGACACTTTTGCTTGTATTTGAGAAAAATTACAAATTTAGATAAATTGTAGTATATCCATACTACAGAATACTAATAAAGTCATTAAAAGAACTACGGGAGTACTACATGTACTGATAAAGAAGAATATCTATGCCATTTTTGTCAAAAGTTTCTAAGAAAAGGAAACTCTCCTCTTCCCCTTTCTTACTCCTTCACCTATCACTTCCAGGGGGAGAAAATGCCAATTTGTTCATTGTTTCCATTAGCTATTTCTACACTGATGCTCAAAAAACAAACCAGACCAAAACTCAGTGGCTTTAAGAAACATTTATTCTCACAAATTGTCTGCTGTATGGGAGTTGAATGATTTATATTGTGCTTTGCTGGGTGGTTCTGCTATCAGCTAAGATGACTCAGGAATCTGAAACTGGAGGGAAGTCAGCTGGTGTCACCTGGCTTCAACTGGGAATACCTTTGTCCCAAGAATTTCCTGTCTTTCTCCTGAGACTAGCAAACTAATCTATCTTGTTCTTTTCATGGCAGAGGCACAAAAGGGCAAGTAGAAAAGTGCCAGGCTGCCCCATCAGTCAGGTTCCACCTCATTTTATTGCCCAAGCAGATAAAATTACCAAAATCCAGAATCAAAGAGTGAAGAAATATACCACCCCCTTGTGTGAGAACTCCAAATCACATAGTAAAGTATGTGGACAGGATGGAAAGAGAATTAAGCTATTAATGGAATCTCCTACAGTCAGATAAGAGGATGTCTCAAGCCACATTTGCAGAACACAGATGTTGCCCCTATCAAAAAAAGCTCTCCATATGTCATCATACTGTGGTGGGACTATAACTATCTTCTTTCCATTGCTTAGTGAAATAATGTTTGTCTACACCTGTACAGAAAACCTTTGGGGAAGAAAATGAAATTAGTTGGTTCATGAAGGTTTTTTGATATTTACGGATCTTTTAATCTAAAAGATTTTTTAATCTAAAAATCTGGCAAAAAAGTCACCACTTCTTACATAAATTGTTGTAAATTTAGAAAAAGAAATATTACTCTTCTAAACATGAAATGGTAGCTTTCCTCTTTAGCATGATTAATCCAATCGAAACTGTGTGCATGTCTTCAGGCCAATAATATTCATTAGAAGAACATCATGTACCAACTGGTGTAGAAATTGCTCAATTTCTCCAGAATTGGGGATGAAATGAGCACCTGGTCAAAATAAGGAAGACAAAGAACAAAGGAAATAAAGGACATTGGAGAAGCAAACAAAAGTATTAGCTAAAAGAATAATTTTTTGTAATTAGAAAGACAAAGAGAGAATGTTAGAATGAGAACCTGCTTTAAAAAAATTCCAAGACAGTACTCAAAATGTTTAGTGGTTATTATTATGGAGAAGAATGGGCAGGTTGGTGGACTTTTTTATTCTTTTGACTTTTTTTCCATTTGGGGGAGCATGGAGGGAGTATGTATGTATTATTATCCTTATACAGTATAAACTAATAAGAAAATAAAATATTTTTAATGTAATTCTTGCTTGGAATTAACATTAACTTTTTTTTCTATATAATCTATAGTAGAATTACCTTGATACTGTGATTTTGATTTTCTGGAGTCATAATCTGATATCTCCCTTGTGATATGGACAATACAATGGTACATTCGAGATTCTCTATCCTCCCATTTTTTAAATAACTGTTAAATTTCATCAGTTTCCTCAGCACCTCTTATGTGCAACTTGCTATGGGACAAGATGATACAGCAGGTCCCACAATTAACATCTCTGCTTCTGCAACCTACCTGCTAAACTATAGGTGAAAAATTACATAATTTTGCCAAATGATGTCCATATAAATTTGTTCTTTCCTTTATTATGTTTGGCAGCACCCTTTCCCAAGGTCTTCAATGATTACTGTCAAACCTCCACCTTTTGCTTCGAGTCCTCCATTGAATCTCAGCCTGTCTTTTTCCAAGCATATGATTTTGCCTATACTTTGAAAAAAAATTGGGGTGATAACTCATGTTTCCTCTATTTCCTATCTTTCTCTTCAAATCCCAGAACATCCATAAATCCCTACAAACGATACCCCCCGCCTAAGAATAAGATGACCCTCCAACTGCACAAGACCAAACCAACCATTAATGCCCTTAACTCTAACCCTCCCTCCCACTGCAGAACCTTGCTTCTTCAGCCATCCAAGCTCTCCAGATTCTTTATCACTCCACACTTATATATGCAAAGCATGGGAAATTTGAAGAATGTCATGAGAGATCTGTCTGGAAGTATAGGTCAGGGAATAATGTGGATGTTTTAAATGCCATGTTAAGATGTCTGAACATTTTAGTGAGGGTTAGGGAGCTATTGAATGTCTTTAGAAGTGAGGCATAGAAAATGTCATTCTGGAGTTAGTGTGAAAGATTGGTTAGAAGATACAAAAATGTAGGCAGGGGAATCATGCAGGGACCTTTTCTATTTATGAAGTAAGTGAACTGAACCTGTACAATGGGAGGGAAAGAAAGCTCATTCACAAACACAATCAGCTGACTCTGTAAAGTGACATTACATAACAGCAAACACTTCTACAGAGCCAATTTAGTTCAAGGTATAGTTCTAAGATCTTTCCATACATTAACATTTTTAATCTTCATCCTATTATGTAGTCACTATTTTATCTCCACTTAACAGATGAGAAACGGAGGTTTAAGAAGTCAACTAATTTAAAAATAATCTCATAAAAGTTCATACTTTAAAAAGATAATTTCATTTGACATTTTATCTCAGGTTCAGAAGTAAAATATATCTGCTTATATCACACTGAGATTGTTTTCTCAATACTTTCTTTTGCCTTTTGAATTGTCATTGATATTTTTTCACATGAAACTTATTTAAGCTGTAATGATCTCTTTTTAAAACAAATCCTGAGAATGACTGTAATTTGTATTCTTTTTTTTTTTTTTTTTTTTGCAGTTTTGGCCAGGGCTGGGTTTGAACCTGCCACCCCCGGTATATGGGGCCAGCACCCTACTCCTTGAACCACAGGCACCGCCTGTAATTTGTATTCTTTACAAGTAGTTTAATTTTTAAAGTATTCTTGAATAATTCTACAAAAATTTGGATTAAAAACAAAACATAAAATGCACTCAGCATGTAAAATATTATTCTTTGGATATATTTTCATTGTATCCACCTTATTCTAAAGTAATTTTGTGTATTATATATTCATCCACTGTAATAAAGATTAATTTTAATATGTCCAGAAAGTCATAATCATACATAACATGCATAAGTCTTAGTTTTCTTTTCCATTATTATGATTTTTTTTTTTTGCCTCTTTATTTTATTTATTTTTTTTTTTATTGTTGGGGATTCATTGAGGGTACAATAAGCCAGTTACACTGATTGCAATTGTTAGGTAAAGTCCCTCTTGCAATCATGTCTTGCCCCCATAAAGTGTGACACACACTAAGGCCCCACCCTCCTCCCTCCATCCCTCTTTCTGCTTCCCCCCCCATAACCATAATTGTCATTAATTGTCCTCATATCAAGATTGAGTACATAGGATTCATGCTTCTCCATTTTTGTGATGCTTTACTAAGAATAATGTCTTCCACTTCCATCCAGGTTAATACGAAGGATGTAAAGTCTCCATTTTTTTTAATAGCTGAATAGTATTCCATGGTATACATATACCACAGCTTGTTAATCCATTCCTGGGTTGGTGGGCATTTAGGCTGTTTCCACATTTTGGCAATGGTAAATTGAGCTGCAATAAACAGTCTAGTACAAGTGTCCTTATGATAAAAGGATTTTTTTCCTTCTGGGTAGATGCCCAGTAATGGGATTGCAGGATCGAATGGGAGGTCTGGGTGGCTTATAAATAGCAGAAATTGATTCTCATTTCTGGAGGCTGGGAAGTCCAAGATCAAGGCATTGACGAGTTTGGTACCTATTGAAGGTGCACTTCCTAGTCTCACTGTGACATCACAGAGTAAAATAAGCTTCCTTGGGCCTATTTTATAAGGACACTGATCTCATTCATGAGGGCTCTACCCCCATCCCCTATCACCTCCCGAAAGCCCCACCTCTTAGGCTATCACCTTGGAGGCTAGGAGTTCACCATGTGAATCTTGGGGGGGGACACAAACATTCAGACCATAGCAAGAGACATATAAAAGCATCCTAAAGAAACAAACATCAAACCCAGATCCTGAGTGATTCCACTAAAATGTATAATTAACAAATTTAAAGTAAAGAGTATGTCCCTCAACTATGAAGCATTGGAAAAGAAAGGTTGGAGAGGACATCTTTTTTAGTCCTCTCCAGGAATTTTGTGAAAAAAATATTGTGATCTCAATGGCAAGATGAACGCATTAAACTGTCATACAATTTCATTAAACATCCAGTCTTCATGCCCCATGTTTTGATTTCAATGACAAAATAGCCTCAAAATTATAATTACAATCCCAAGAAGAGATATGCCTTTAGGATAAATTTTTTGTTCATTTACCAATGTGAATAAATAACTTGGTTCCAATATACATGACAGAACATAGCTTCAACTTCCCACAGAAAGTCCCTACGTGGACATAGATGGGAATTTCCTAGGCCTCATGTTATGAGATAGATAAAGGATGAGTTGTTGTGGCATAAATTTCAAGGCCTTGAATAAGACCTTGAGGCCCAGGTGACAGGGCTTTCTGATTAGAGAATCATTGCCTTATAATGGTTGTATAGGTTGTTTTCTTGGCTCCTATCATGGCTGAGGATAGAAAGACATCATTTCTACTATCCTCCAACAACCTGGCAGGAGTCTTACTCCACATGGACTCCTGTGACCACCAAGTATACCTCCAAGATAAAATGAAAAGCAATGGGTACAGCAGTGCCTGTGGCTCAAAGGAGTAGGGCACCGGCCCCATATGCTGGAGGTGGGGGGGGAGGGGTTCAAGCCCAGCCCCAGCCAAAAAAGAAAGAAAGAAAAACAATGACGACTACTACTTCAAGTGGCAGAGAAAGCTAGGACAAAATAGCTGCCAACATTTATATTCTCCTCCTATTAAGTATATTTTCACTGGCAAGATGTTTCCTTGCAAAGACTACATTTCTTAGCCTCATTGGTTTTAAATGTAATCACATGACCAGTTGTCATCAAATGGAATTCAAGACATATAACCTGTGTTATTTTCAGGCTGAAAAGCTTCAGCCTTCTCAGCACCCTCATCCTCTACAGTCACATGGATATTGTTGTGACTGTGAAGTTCTAGAAAACAACAGAACCACAAAAAAAAAAATGGAGTTCTGAGAACCAAAATCACTACATGGAGATACTGTTTATAATACATTGTGTTTGAGTTTTTATACATTCAAGGATGCATTTGTTAACTAGCCTTATCCTAATATCCTCTGTACAGCTTTGTAGTGTCTGAGGATAAACTACTAAAAACATCCCTGAACTGAGAGCTAAGCTGTCATTCTCTCACAGCCTCAAACTCAGATGAGATTCTTCAATCTAGTCAGCAAATGAGGATTATATTCTCCATGGTAGATCAATGGCTTGGCCTTCTAGTTTTACTATCAATGGGTATGAGCTTGCTCAATGTAGGTCTCTTTTAAGAGATGGATCTACTCTGACAGATTCAAATCTTTGAGGCAGGACTCAGTCCTGAACTATGAGAAATTCTTCAGCTGGAAATGTTATTTTTCTCCTGCACATACCTTGGAGGCAGACATGATTTCTTTGCTATTTAGATATTTCCCTTGTACTTTCATGACTTTAAAGGCAAGGAAAGAATGGTTCAGCAGCAAAAAATCACAAACTATGATGGTCAATGAAAAGTGGGCAAAATAATAAACCAAACATACTGGAAATATACAAGCTGGTTTCTCTTTACCCCTCACTTCTCAAAGTGCTATCTGAAGACCAGAGTCATGAACATCACACAGGTAGGTAAGTATGTTAGGCAAAAGTTCACTGCCTAGCCCAGACTTCTGCATCACTATTAGCATGCTAACAAGATCCCAAATGATCTATGGGTTCAGTAAGTTTGTGAAGTATAACTTTTACTTTCCATAGCTTCTCCCACCCTCACTTCTACCTCTTTCCAAGGAGAAGGGCCTACGGGTATGTGCAATCAACCTATACCTGTATTTGTCAGCTGTGAAGCAGTTATTAGGAGATAATCAGACAGGAAACCTCACATCATCTGCCTTGTACAGGAGCCTGGAAGTGGGTTCAAAAAGATGAATCCCCCAAAACAAATTTAAAGTCATCCTCTTCAATTTACCCTGAATCTTCAGAAAGCCCCCAAGGCTTGTCACAGACACTTCTTTGCTTTTCACTGTCTTTCATCCTAGCTGGCTGATCCAACATGTGAGCCTACTCTATAAAAATACAGCCTTTAACCAAGTGGGCCAGCTGAGCTCACCTTTCTTTCCTCACCAGAGACACTTATGTCCCTGCTCATGCAGGTGTGGGAATTTGCTGAGTTTAAATCCCTGCATTAAAATATAAAAATAGAAAAAGATTCATAAATTACAGAATAAAATTCATTTTCTTTTATTTAGAGTATTCACCAAGAGAAAGAATAAAATAAATAATCCCAGGGCATTTTACACAGTAGAAGGTTCTCCAATTCTTTTATTATATTATCACCATCTGCTAAAGAGTTCCAAGACAGTAGATTAAGTGAAGATGTGAAGAAACAGCTACATTTACACCCATCATGGGAACACCTATAAGAACAAGTACATTATTTTACTTAAGAATCACTTTCCAGTCTCGCTTCATTGGTTTCCTTTCTTTTTTTCTTCCTTCTTCCTTCCTTTCTAATTTAAAAATAAATTCTCAGGTAATTAAGTAAGATGACCAAAGATCTATTGCTTGTAAAATTCCAGATCATTCAGAAACTTCGGTGTATACCTTATCAAAATCCATAGCATTGGGATTTCTTTCAAACTTATTCCATGCTCTGTGAGTCCCTGATTTCCAAAAGAATGAATAGTCAAAATTCATAATCTCCAAGATTTTCTCATCATCAAAATGAAATAGGCATCAGTGTCAATAGAAGCGCTAACACCTGCATAGTAGTTCAAAAAATCATCTTTGGAAACCTGAAGGAAAAAATAGGCAGAGAACATGGAAATTGTGTCAAAATACGTGAGTCACAGTATAGCATTTTACTTTCTTCCTGAAATATTTTCTATTAAGAGTGATTTTAATTGTCGATCAAGAAGTTACACAGGGAGAGCCTACTTAACTTTCCCTTCTAAGGTGGCTCTCTGAGAAGGGATACCTGCAAGGATAGCCCACAGGTTCACCTGCCCACTGTCCAGCCACAGTTCCCCTAATGCCATCATTTTTTTGCATTAAGGTAAGATCGCTACATCCCTACCTCACTATCCAATATGGTAGCCACTGGCTGCATGTGATTATTTAAATTTATACTCAATGAAATTAAGTATAATGAACTAAATGAATAAAAATTTTAAAAATAAGTACAATAAAAAAATCACTTTTCTTTGTCATACTAGCCACATTTTAACTGCGCATTAATCATATGTGGCTAGTGGCTGCCATGTTGGAGAACACAGACATAGAACATTTCCATCACCACACAAACTTTTATGGGACAGGACTGCTCTAGAGGACGCATTGTATTATTACTTTAGGATAGAGAAATTTATAGCATAAATGAAAAGATAAAAAGTTCTTTTGAGCTGGGCACAGTGGCTCACACCTGTATCCCAGCACTCAGGAAGGCCAGGCATCTGGATCACCTGAGCTCAGGAGTTTGAGACCAGCCTGAGCTAGAGCAAGACCCCATTTCTAAAAATAGCCAGTGTTACAGTGGGTACCTGTAGTCCCAGCTACTCAGAAGGCTGAGGCAAGAGGATTGCTTGAGCCCAAGACTTTGAGGTTGTTTGTGAGCTAGTATGCCATGGCACTCTACCCAGGGCATACTTTTTTTCTGTCTCAAAAAAAAAAGGTGGGGGGTACTTTTGGGAAAGGCATCTGGAAACAACACACAGGTAAGTAGGGATGGAATTAAACAATGGGGAACATCCCAGGATCTTGGACACCCAGAATTACACTATGCCTGACACTCAAGGGCAGAAGGCAAAGAAACTAGCCATGGGGTGGGGGGAGTGTTGGGAAGCCAATTCTCCTGAATTCTCAGTTTGGCCAAGATATATGGTAGTATTTCAGGGTTAGACCTATTCTTCCTATGCTGGACAATGAAGTTAAGAACAAAGATTAAAGAGCTTGAATCAGCCCCTAAATTCCATCTATCTCTTCCCCTTCTCCACATCCCCCATTCCTTAATACCAGCCACAGAGTAATACTATCCCCCAGAGTTCTAGAAGCACCACTTAGAGGCTGGACACTCCAGGAACTTGCTCGACCAGCTAGATGGAAGTAGTTCATTCCTGTAGAAAAAGGGATATTAACATCAAATTTTCAAGCTTTCATTCTTGCCTGTCAAAATAACAGTTTTATGAGTAATTACGTTTTGTTCTTTTAAGAGCATGAGAAAGTATTAATACAATGTGAAGAGGGCCTTATCATTTGCAAAGAGGAAATTTCATCACCTATAACAGAAACATCACACCAATGGTATTTTTGAATGAATCAAAAGCACCATCAGGGAAGTAAATGTTTAAGGAAGCATGAAATATAACATGTTAGCTAATAAGGAGAAATATCTTTTGGGAACACTTTAAAACTGAAAAACAAAAGCTAGATGTACCCTTTTATTATAACATGAGGTGGCAATATTCAAATATTGCTAATGTTTGAAGCCTTCAAGTAAAGAAATTCAATTAAATCAGAACCATGCTTGTGACAAGGCACAGTCTGGTAATGTAATAAAATGACAAATTTGGTATTATAAAGTAAACCATAACTAAAGCTGCGACTCAAAAACTTCTCAATTTCTTATTCCTAGAAATGATATCCCAACTATTGCCATTAAGAAAAGTTCTTGTTTTCAAAGCACATACAATTTACCACCAGAAGTATCTATAGCTTCTTAAATAATTTTAAAATTTGTGTCACAAATAGCATGCAAATTCTTCTTTATAAAACAGAATGTTATTTTGATCCTTAATTTCTTTTTTTTTTTTTTTGTAGAGACACAGTTTCTCACATACCGCCCTCAGGTAGAGTGCCGTGGCATCACACAGCTCACAGCAACCTCTAACTCTTGGGTTTACGCGATTCTCTTGCCTCAGCCTCCCGAGCAGCTGGGACTACAGGCGCCTGCCACAACGCCCGGCTATTTTTTTGTTGCAATTTGGCCGGGGCTGGGTTTGAACCCGCCAACCTCGGCATATGGGGCCGGCGCCCTACTCACTGAGCCACAGGCGCCGCCCTTGATCCTTAATTTCTATTCAGTTTCTATTTTAAAACACTATCAACATAGGATTTGCATATACAAACACCTCACTAGAAAATAGTTTGAGCTATAGTTAAGTTGTACAATGAAATGTTGTCAACTAGCAATTAACCTGGGAGTCTTTTAAAAGATATATGAGAACTTTCTATGACTAGCAAACTAAATACATTGATATGCAAATAGGTACCCCCAAGTACCTACAAAACATATATAAATATAGGTAGGCACAGTCCCTATAATCTTCTTTATATTACTAACTGACTTAACCTCCATCCATTTTTTTCTTGTATAGATGAAATAAATTTACACTCAAACTCCATATAAAAGACCTCGATTAGTAGAGTCTTAATTCATGGTGATTACTATCCATACTTTGCAGCTTCAGTAATAATCTTAAGTGAATGGATTTTGAGTGATATCACCAAATGAGATCTAAGGCATGATTAACCTTAAACAAACCTCATGGAATGGTACTCTATTTCCCCATTCCCTTGGAAACTAAAAGAGTGATCTGGGTTTGGTCAGATAATGGCTAATATTTGATAATAGCCTGCGTTTGTGCAGCACTTTATCTCATCAATGTGGAAGCACTCTGAAACTGACTATAACCCTGGAAGGAGCCAGCCACTCTGCCATCTGTCTTTTTCTCTCAATTCCAGGTCCCTGATCCATTCCAAGGCTCTCTCTGAGTGCTTAGGGCCATCAGCACCGCATGTGGCCTGAACGTTTCTAGGAGACCAGCAGCTCAAACCTTTCAAACTCAAGATCAAGATGTTCCCAAGTCAATATTAGTCCCTGAATGCCAAGCATTCAGGTCAGTGAGGGAAAAGTTACTTAAATCTTTGATGACAGGATAACAAACCACTACATACTCAGATCTTGATTCAAATCTCAAGTGCTTGAATTGTGGAAAATTTATTACAGGGTCTGGAAAAGAATGAAATTGGAAATGAGTGATAGTTACATGGGTCGCATAAGGTAAAAACCAGGTGTGGCCCTCGGCACCTCTAGTGTTTGCAGCAAGAGACAGAGCTGGAAGCCTATGGTGCTCACCAGGACTTGGGTAAAACTCAAGTTGCATCAGCACCGTCCAGTGGCTGCTGGGAGGTTTACAATACTTCAGAGAAACAATAGATAAATTCCGTTATGAAGAATTGGGAGAAGAAACTGATCCAAAGTAAGAAAGTCCTTGCACTTTGAGATTTTTCTTTCCCTGATGCACTATAACATTTCTGGTAGTGTCAAGGTCCATTATGAAAACCTCAGCTACTGGTTGGTAACTCACTTTTTCAGTGGGTTTCAGAGGATCTTCCACTGTATTTTGCTGAGGAAAAAAAAAACTGGCTTTGACAATGCAGGTGTGAGAATTCAACAAGAAGGTTATGCTATTCTCAGAGAGGAAGAGCTGTTTCACCACAACGTCCCACCACACCAACTGAGATGGCAAAAAGAATTCTCACACAGTGGTGTTCTCAGAACCCCCATCAATCATTTGTTTGTGTTTCTTTCAACAGAATTCACCTGCCATCTGTTTTAGAACAAAACAAATAATTTTAGGGAATGACTGCAGGGGCTTTACTTTTTTTTTAACAATAGAATAACTAGCTACACCTATCAAGGTTATATGGTTTTCATACACATGACTTGGAGGAGAAAAACCATGCTGAGAAACACTGGCTTTCAAAAGAATCAATTACATGAAAATTATTAAGTTTTTATGAGAATCTATCAGACCTTTTGGCACTGCTGTTTTTCTTTTGAGTCATAAGTATTTCTAAGATTTAAAATGTTGCTGCTTCATTCAATAAGAACTTCATTTAAAAGAACAACTGATCATTTCCAGGGAAGCAAGTTTGTTGACCAGTTTGGAAAACTGGAGGTTGCAAGGGCCTTCATTCTGTATTCAAAATACATATACATAAGTCCAAAAAGGTAAACCACTCAGAAGATGTAAACAGAATTTCACGAAGCTGCAGTGGAAGTACAGTGGAAGTGGCCCACGTACATACAGGAGATGAGAAAGATTCGGTTACTCTCTCAGCATAGCGGACTGCATGGGTGGGCAGCTTAGTGAGGGGTGGACTGGTTTATTCTCATGAGTCAGTGAGACAATCTACATTGGCCGAGAGAACTGATGAGCCAAGACAGTTCTCTGCCTCCAGACACAGAGGGGTTTTTCCTTGCATTGCCTTGACAGACTGTGTTCATCAAATTTGCTACGTAGTTCCCCAACACAGTGCCATGAGTGAGTAAGATGCCGGGAGGAGGGGTTTCCCCTTCTTCTCTCTAAACTGTGCCTTTCTATTTTAGTTGGAAAGCCAATGGTTTTATTTGAATTTATTCTAATTTACTGCTCTATCCCCACAGTCTAGGAAATGGCAGACACCTCAATAAATATTAATGGGATGTATTTCCACCCTCAAACTCTGAGGTGTGCCAACTCAATCTGCAGCCAACATAGAGAACACCCAGTTGTACCTTAAAAAGCTGCCCTGAGGATGTGCAACGTGACTCCACGCCCACTGCCAGCTCACAAAGAACAAGTACGTCGTCCTCCAGGGTGCCATCTGGGCTGTGGAAGGTCTCATCAAGGCTTGGATGACTATAAAAACCACCCCCACAGACTGGTGAGGAGAATCCTGTAAGTCTACCATTCAGCTCGCACATCTTGGGTTTCTTGTGTGTGCTGTGAATGAGTCCACGTGATTCAATACGATGTGCAGCATCGCTGGGCAGGGGCTGAGTAGGGTCCTGGGCCGCTCTTGCACAGGTTCGCCTCAAACTCAGGCTCAGTATTGCACGGTTGGCTTGTTCTGACAAACCCTGATTCTTAGAATGTTTTCACACATCATTCCTGCTTCATTAAAAAGCTACTGATTCCATCCTCTTTTCCTGGGTTTACTTGTCTGTTTAATTTACTATCTGGGATGCACACCCAGCGAGTGAGCTTTGAAAGCTTTTTATTGTTTTTTCTCCTGACCTAAGTGCTTACTTTTAAATTTGTAAACTGAGAAAGGTTTAAAATCTTTAAGTTAAATAAACAGAAAGTATACCCAGAAGAGTGTTAGCAAATGACTTTTTCTTTAATGACTCATCTCCGTGCCTCCTACTGCTGTTGGGAGTAGAGCTAAATGAGTGACTCCTGGCTATGCCTGAAACCACAGAAGAGACTGGGAATAGGAGTGGAAGGATCCTTGACCATCAGGTTACTGAGGGTTTGTTTCCAGAGGGTGAAAGGGCCTGGTGGAATCTTGCTGATGGGCCCAGAACCCAAACTGCTAAGTGGGTTACAACTTAGATGCAACCAAATACACAGCAGGGCATGGGTTACCTGCAATCGGAGAGCTGTGCCCTGTGCCCTCTTTAGATGGGAAGTTAAGTGCCCCTGAGGAAGACCAAGCTGATAAATGTAACCCAGCCCTCACTCAGAATCACATGCTATTCCATGGCCCCAGTTAAGCAGAGGCATGAGTCATACCCAGAATCAAAGACACAGATCTATCTAGAGCAAGAGGCTTGAAACCCACCGTGCCCAGGAAGCAGGGGAGCTCTCTTCAGGGGAGCTCTCTTACACCACAATCTGCAAGGTGTAAGGCTGCAAAAAAACATGGATTTTTTTCCTATGCATTTCTTTATAATTTCTTCTGGCTTTCTACAAAATTTCTATATATGTCTTCATAATACTTAGTATCCTTGGCCCACCAACCTCTATATCAGCCTAGATAATGAATCCAATAAAAACTAGACTTATATAATTAAAAAATATTAGTTTCCTATGATATGAGGATGCATTGCCTTGATATATCATTTTCTTTAAATTGACTATATATTTTCCCAACACAAAAGGGCCCCTTGTCTATCCTGTTGCCAGAATAAGGGAGAGTTGAGCTTGAAACAAGGCACAGTGCCTTATTCAATGACATCTATAATTCTGATCTGGCAGCAGATGTTTCTACAATTTTTCAATCAATACATATCCTGATATGAACTTCCAAGTCTACAAAATAACTGGTACAAAACATGGCAAAGTGTGTGCAGACTTTGAGTCAGAGCCACTTATACACATCAGATCTTAAAAAGAGACCATTAACCCAATTCATGTCCCCAAAGCAGGGGGAATGAATGCAGTCTGGATCAGAGGATGCAAAAAGGGATGTTCCTCAGCAATAAGACAGGGTGGGCATTGCCTCCAGCACCATAACCAGAGGCCAGTCACTGTGTTCTAGCTCTGGCCCAGACACCTAGCAGAGCTGTAGTTTCACTAT
Organism: Nycticebus coucang; assembly: GCF_027406575.1. NCBI lineage: Eukaryota > Metazoa > Chordata > Mammalia > Primates > Lorisidae > Nycticebus > Nycticebus coucang. The sequence goes on along the minus strand of NC_069780.1, from coordinate 166,801,764 downwards.
TCCCCAGCAGCTGGGGGTGCCTTTGCTTCTAGTTGCCTTTCATGGGGAGATTCCCACAGCAGCAATATGAAGACAAAGCTTAATGATTGGAAATATAGGCTTTGAAACATGAAGTATGTGTCAAGAAGGAAAATCTGCTTTGGAATATGCCTGTGATCCTATTCCATGACACACCCAACCTCCTTGTGATGGTAGGAACTTCAACATGATTGGCTGGAAGCAGGAAGGGAAGAGATGAACATTCCACCTGGTGAAAGCTTATGGTTATGGTCTGGCCACTCACGGGGCAAGATGGCCTATGTGAAACCAGAAAGCACAGACAAGCCTCAAAACTTTAGCTACAGAAATACTTTGAACAGTCATGGAGCGACTCCTCAAACAAATGACCTCTACTCACACCAATCTTTAAAATGACAACAAAGAGAAAAATGTCATTTTTAACCTATTTGCCAAGGTAAGTGAAGTTTCCCCTAAACCAGAGTGGTGGTCAACCTATTTTTTATCTCATGGCACACTTGAACATATAGGTAAAGTTCCATAGCACAATTAAATTATGTTGCTCAAAAAAAAAAAAAAAGAAAAGAAAAAGAAAAAGAAGAAGAATACATATACTGTGCTTTGAACTTCTTCCAAAAATAATTTAATTAATGATCTTTTAAAATTTTGCAGTACAGCTTAGATCCTCTCTAGGCACATCGGTGTATCACGGTACATGGGTTGAAAATTACTGCCCTAAACCCTGGACAATGAAACTCATGCTTTAGTTGTAGAAATTGAGGCTAATACATGTTCTCCTTCTGGGCCCCAAATTAGAACTGAAAAATGTTAAGATTTATAGTAAGTCATAAAAATAGATAAATTCTCCCACTACAAATGGACCATCTAAAAAGAAGTGAAGACAGATTGTGGGTGCATGAATGAATGTTACAACTAAATATTTAAACTTTCATTAGTGGTCAAGAAGAAAACCTGAAATTGTTTAGATACATAAGTCTATCAAACAAAGCTGGAAGAGCTTTGAAAATCTCATTTATTTAATTCCTGTTTTAGAGCAAAAAAAAAAAAAAGCCTCAGAGAATGGAAGCTCACAGTTGACCACTTAGTGTCTTTATTTCTGTCTGTTTTTTAGCCTTAGAAAATACAGTACGCTGATCTGAAAGAAACACTGAGATGAACATGAATTCAAATATAATCCTGGTTTATGAGCTGAGATGTAATCATTCGGAGCTACATGGCTGCCCCCAGGTCCCCAGATCCTACTCTTAGAGCTTCCAAGCGGTTCTCATCATGATGATGAAGTACACATCGGTGTCAATGGACGCACTCACACCCGCATAGTAGTTCATAAACTCCTCAGGGGTCACCTGCAGGGGAAAAGTTAGAAACAAAAACAAAACTTTGCATCTCGCCCCTTCAATAGAGGCCTGCAATAGAAGGGAAATGTCAGTCAAGAGGGCTTTGGGGGATGTCTTGAATTTTGTTTCTTCATTTGTTTTGTTTTGTGGAAAGCAATGGGGCTAAAACAAGAGAAAAAGTAAAGCTGGGGATGTCAGGGAGGGTGGCACAGGGGAAGAGAGGAAGAAAGGCACGCAAATTTCCAAGCCAACCTAAATGGAAAGTGAGACACAGGTTGTCATCTTGTCCTTGAGAGCAGGAGCTGGTGGGTTCTGATAAGAGAGAATGAAACCCTGAGAAAGAAGCAAGTGTTCTTTAACTGCAGTTAATTCTGTCTTTCTGTGACACATCAGAAACAGCATGTCATGTTCTTTTGTCAAGATTAGTGATGTTTTATCTTTCAAAAACTGGAGTTCTGTCCTGTGGGTAAAGAAACAGATTTCCAGATAAGCACTCCTGGGTTGAAAGATTTTCTAAGATACAAAATATTCATTAAAAGCCCAGAGTGAGTAAAAAGTGACCCTCAGCTCCACGCCTCCCTCCCACCCCATGTTCTCTCTCCACTTTATAACTAGGACTGTCTTCTGTGGGATTTCAACTGATGTGTTTATCTATGCTAGGATTTCATATTACTTTCCTTTTGGAAAGAAGAAAAGCAGTTATTAGTCTTCTTTTTTAGTAGATGATATATACACTTCAGTTTAACTATATTGGCTGTCATGTTTACTTGGTAACAGAGAAAGAATCATCCTCTTATTTAACTGGTTTCTAAGCCAGGCAATATAGCCCAGAGTATGGCTCTGCTTATATAGGGGGGCACACATGCAATGATGAGGGCCATTTGGGAGATCCCTCAATTTTCAGTGCCTATGAGGGATTAAGAACATCGTAAGGAGGGAAATCCACACATAATTCAAAACCTCCTTCTAGTCCATGACAGCAAACTCTTCTCCCAGCAAGTCTTTGGGAACATATCTATGCCCTTCAAGAATCCATGAACTGAATTATGAACTCAGCTCATAAATCCTAACCCTGTTAGAGGCCTAACCCCATCTCCCTCCTCCCCTCCCAGAACAAAAGTTCCCCCAGAAAGATCCTTGTCCACCAAAACCTTCCAGCAACCTGTGGAATCTTCTTCCCCTATGCATAGTATAAAAACAAGCCCCCAACCACTCTCAGTACAGCCACCACCTTTGCCAGGGCAGCTCTTAGTCTCCTTTCATTAAACTTGTCCTGAAATTCTTCCAGTCTCATCTTTGGGTACACCACCAGACCCCTTTAATGAGCCACTTGTCTTTTTGATTAAATTATAAGTAAACAGGAAAAATAGTCCACAGGATCTACAGTTCTCTTTTGCACCTTTTCCCAGGAAAAAACAACAACAACAACAAAAGGCAGTAGTAGAAATGCGTTTGGACTGAGCTAAGAGTTGAACTGTAGTTAGTAGAGTCTAAGATACAAATAAATAATACATCCACAGAGCTTTTGTTAAAATTAGAATACAGATAGTGTTCTCCTTTCTTGAATTTCTTTATTCTTTTCCTCCTTTGGATTCCTCAGCCTCTGACCTCTGTTTTCTAAATTCCCCTAGCAAGTCATAAAGTTCTATGTATAATTATTGCCTTCTTCCTATATTTCTAGTGCAGTGTGAGGTCCCAGGGCAATGTTTCTCAGGGAAGTCCACACCAGGTGTGTCAGAATCACCTGACATACTGACATAAATGCAGATTCCCAGGCCATGCCCACCACCTAGTGAATTAGATTCTATGAAGCAAGTGGGGGTAAAATGTATTTTTTTAATTCAACACCCTAATTAATTACTGGGCACACCAATGTTTGGGAATATCAAAGATAATTAAGATAGTCTTAGTCCTCAAAGAGCTCATAGGTTGGTGTAGACTAGAGCATGTAATGGATAATTCCAAAAGTAAATATCAAGTACAGTGATAGAGTCATGCACAGACCCATGAGCCATTTTGATGGTGCCCTTCAACTTGACAATTTGAGGAACACTTTCTATAGCTAAAATTCAAAAATTATCAAACTCCTAATATTTTGTTGTTATTATCATTTATTTACCAATGGGCAGACATTGAATGAGACCTACATCACATCCATTGAAATACTCCTGCACCTGGCTTTTCCTACTACTAGAGTTGAAAAATAAAAGATTCACTTTCTCAGACTCTCTTCAAGCTACAGCTAAGGATGGTCAAGTAATAGACTCTTCACCAATAAGATACAACCAGAAATCTGATAGGAATTTCTAGGGAATCCTTTACTTTCTTGACAGAGTATCTGCTTCTTTCTCAATGTTTTCTCCTCCCTCCCTTTGTTCTGCTGCCTAAAACTCAGACGTGCTGCCAGAAGTTAAGCAGTAATCTTGAGATAATGAAGGAAAGGCCAAGAGAAACACAGAGACCTCAAGTCTTCTATTCTTTAACCACTTGACTTAGGACATTATGTAGAATTAAAAAAAAACCTAATTCATTTATTCCACGGTTTAATAAGATTTTCCATTATTACTTTCAATTGACTGCAAACCCTAACTGATACACTGAGATACATTTCCGAAGGATATTGTCACCCCATCCCTCAATCCCAAACTCCCTCAGTGGGTTGGGGTGACCTGATCGTGAGTTGGCTCTGAAGGGAGAATGGAGAAGGCATCCAAGAAGGGAAAAAGATAAGGGCAGCAGCAAACCTCACCTGCAAGTCAGACCACATCAAACCAGAAGTTAGAACTAACGTATTACATCGTTACTGAAAAAGCCACCAGTTAACCTAGGTGTCTTTTTCCTGAGACTCAACTTATATTGGGAATGGCCTAAATCAGAAAATCTCTAATCTCCTGTATGTTTGTCTTCATCATAGAAAATTACTATTCATCAATAATTGCTATTATTACTTATTTTATTTGACATTAGAATAATGAAAGAATGAAAGAACTCCTTCTTTTAGTAGGCCTCCTGACTAAGCTATTCCATTTATTTGAAAAGGTTTATGTTAGTAGAGGGGAAGGTCAATGGAAATATCTAAGTCACAATTCAGTCCCTTTTTCTCAGCTCTAGACTCATTAGCAGAATCCTAAAACAAGTGTAGGTTACTACATATGCTCAGTAAAATACCTAAAATATATTTACCTACCTAAAAATCTTATATGAGATGGATGAGGCTGTAAGACTCATATCCTCTGAAATGCTAAAGTTCTAAGAGACATTTTTAAATGTGATTACAATATATACCCATGAAAAATTCACAATATAGATATTTAAAAAGATAAGAAGTGGGGTTAAGGGTAGCATAAGGGTGAGGAAGGTCTGTTTCACGCCTTATTTGACTGCTTTCATACCTCCACCCAAACATCTTCAGATGCACAGACTGCCATGGGAGCTGTGTGGGGCATTAATACAGTGTTTATGAGATCAAATTTCATGACTGCTGTAAACCCTAGAACCTTAATGAGTAGTTGAGAGCTTAGCCTAGATTATTAAAAGTTCATAAATTTGAATATCATCCTTGGCTAGGGACCATGCTAATATTTTGCATTATTCTAAATTCTGTCTTGTTTGGGTATTTTTTAACCATAAATGAGCACACTGGCTTCTAAGAATAACCACGTTTCACCATAGAAATTGTCATATACAAAATAACTCAATTTCCGAAAGGTAAGTTAAGAGCTAATTATTCTCTTCATAAAAGAATTTACTTCTTTACACTTACAATATGACTCAACGTACAAATGTTTGAATCACATGTCACTTTTCAGAAACATTTTTATTTCCATGAAATGAGATATTCCTGCTAAACCTTAGCACAATGCCCGGTCAATAGGTACTCAACAAATGTTGCACAGATTTAATATTATGTTAAATGAGGTTCACATGTATATTATATTTAGTAATTGAAAATAGGCACTTTTGAATCTTTTAAAGCTAAAGACCTCAATTATGAATGTGTATAAGTCTTCTGGCATACTTATTAAAAATGTAAACCCTCGAGCTCCACCCCCCCCAAAAAAAAAAAAACTTCAGACTCTGCAGATCTACAATGTGGCTAGCAATCTGCATTATTAATACTAATATGTATGATGATGGTCATGAACAGCCAGAGTTGGGTGTCAATACAAGATCTATGATATTCAGGTATCATCAAATATCTTTGCTAAAAATCTCGATAACCTTTATGAGTACTTGAGAGCTTAATGTGCCTTATTAAGATAAATGTCAAAAGAGGCGAAGTGGGGATTTTAAATGAGCTGAATCACAACCCCTGGCCACTGTGACTTGGGTTAGAGACAATGGCAGCTGAGGTTTCCCCTGGCAATGAGGAGGAACCACCTGCAGAAAGAAAGCAAAGATACTCTGGGATTCATGTAGAGTTGGGCTAATTTGGGGAAATGGCAGTTGGCTATTTTTCCACTGACATCTGAGAGATCAAAGGCCAGCAATACCGAAAGAAAACATGAAGTTCTGTTATTTCTGGCCCCAAGCATTTGGCTGCCCTGCAGAATTTAGGACGCCGTCTTTAAATCTACCTGCACATCCCTTAGCCCCAGACGACATTTCTCCATCCCTGACTGAAGGATGTCAGCAGGAAGGAAAGAAAGGTTCCCTTCCTGTCCCCTACCCCTTCTTACAGGGTGCATCGTAAAGTTTCATGAAAACAATTGAGGGAAAATCCCTTCCTTCCAAAGGGGAAGGTTTATTTTCTCTTCCCATAACCACCCTCTCATTCCCTTCCACTGTTCCACTAATCTCTTCCTGTGTGGCAAATGAGATGGAAGATAACAAACCCTGGGGTTCTGCTGCTGCCTACTGTCGCCAAGGAGACATCCTCTTCCCTTATCACAAAACCCTTACTTAGGTCTTCTAAGAGCAGAGCTGGCCCTGGGTTAAAAAAAAAAAATCCATTTATGGCTGTTGATAAAAAACAGATGACATTTTCATCTTAGCCTAGACACAGTCATGGAAATAAAATTCTTAAACCCTACCAAGCTATACATTTGTATATAACTTGAAGGGAAAACTTAATGGAGATAAAGTGGTTGCTTTTGTTTTCAAGCTCACTTTAGAATTGTAAATTAACCTCAAAGTACACTAAAGAATAAATCAGAGTAACTTCTGCAATCTGGTGTTCCCTTGTCAAAAGCTACTTTTAAATGGCATTTCCACAGAATGAAGTGTGATGACAAATGATGCTCAGAGGAATGAATGCAGAGGCTTTGTAAATCTGTTCCCAAAAACTGAATTATAACCCATTTGAGGGTAAATGTGCTTTATTATAGTCTAGTTCATTGAAACGTGACTAGCTGAGTGTTATGCATATGGTATTTACGAAATGCCACGTTGCCTAGATGCTAGGTAGTCAGCTTGTGTGGACCTCATACCAACATAGACTCATTATATGACTGTGTGAGCACACACATACATATTTTATTACTTCAGTTTTCAACTTTGCAGATGGTTCCTAAAGAATATTTTGCTTCTATTTTTGTTATTTATTTATAACAAATGTACTAACGACATGTAGAGATTGTTAAGGTTTGGAACCTCTTTCCCATTTATAACTTCAACCTGAATAGAAAAAAAAAAATCTCTTAGATTAAACTCTTTTACTTACTACTCCATCTTTGTCATAGGGTGAATCAAAGTTATCCAGAAATTTCCTGAATACTTGCTCCTCGGTCCACTCCCCATTTTGGTATTTTGGATGGTGTTTGACGTTATACACCTCGCGAAGGTCTTCAATTGTTATAACACCATCTCCAGTCTTGTCTAACTTTCTAAAAGCTTGCATAATTACCTCTTTTCTGGCTCTGGACATTGGAGGCTAGATAAACAGAAAATAAACAGATAAACAGAAAAAAACACATAGAAACATACACAGTCAAGTGTGGTTTTTTTGATATTATATATCATGAAAAATCTTTTTCCCCTCAAAGATGAGAAATTATGTCCCACTCAATAAATAATGTGCATTATGAATGCTTTAAAAAAACCCTAAACCTGTTCACAGTCTTCTGCTCATCCCCCCAGCAATGCACTAACAACTTCTGACAACAAAACCTCATAATAGCCAACCCAAAACACATGAAAGCCAAACTCAGCAGATGCACTGATTCAGGAGGCCACTTACTCTTAGTGTGAGAAGAAATTCATTGAAGTCTATTGTTCCATTTCCATCTCTATCAAACCTCCGGAAAAGCTCTTCTGCCTCTTCTTTTTCCATGACCACAGCATAATCATTTAACCCCTTCACAAATTCTTTGAAATCAAGAGTTCGGTTATTATTGTCATCCATAATTCGAAACACTCTGGAGAAAATTTTTAAAAAAAGACAAAAACACACACATACAAGGAAGAAACTCACAAAGAACAAGGTATAACTGTAAAGATTTAAAAAGAAAACTACTCTCAATATTTTCCTAAGTAATGTACAAAAGTCTTGGATTCTTCTCTGCACCATTCCTTCCAAAATGGAAGAGCCTCTTCCCAGCCTATCATAAAGGAAAATAAACTTCTAAACACATACACACACACAAAAAAAATATGATTCTAATTACGCAACATTCTGAAAATGGTAAAACTAAACTATGAAGATAGTACAAAGATGAGGGGGAGAGGAGAGAGTTGAACTGGTAAAGTGCAGGCAGGGGTGTCCAGCCTTTTGGCTTCTCTGCACCACACTGGAAAAAGAAGAATTGGGGGTGGGGGCACACATTAAATACACAAACACTAAGAAAATCTAATTAGCAAAAACAAAAGTCTTCACATAATCTACATGTGGCAATGAAACTATTCTCTGATGGTGGATACTGACATGTGTCTGCCAAAACCCATAGAACTTTACAGCACAAAGAATAAACTTTAATATACATGAATTTAAAAACAACGGGGAGTCAGGGGATCCAAGGAAGGAATGCACATTGTGACAAGAGAATCTCACTATATCACAAAAGTATGAAACAACCTCACTGAAAGAAATGGGAGGGAAAGGTGCTGATTCAAATAACTTTGGAAATGAGTTGAGAGAGAGAGAGAGATAAGAGACTGAGAGAGACAGAAGAGACACTAAGAAAAATGATCAGTGGTTTTGACTGAATGAAGAAACAACTCATTTCAGACCAATACCTGATACCAGTTTCTAGGAAACTCTTGGGGCATGTGAGAAAGCTGGAGGACTGTTCCAAAGAGAGAAATAATGAAATTAAGATAAAAATGTTGGAGGGGGGTGTAGTAAGCTTTCACCTATCAGGAACAATGTTGGGGGGGTCACAGGCTCAACTGCAACTTGGAGTTTACCTAACAAACACAAACAATGTAACCTAATTATATGTATCCTTATATTCATCCGAAATTTTAAAAATAAGATGAAAAGTGGGGTAAATGGCATTATCTAAAGAATTTTAAGTGTGCTAAAATGCTAAAAAGTATAAGCTTTCTCATAAATTTTTTGGAAATCATTTAAATGGTTTTCAGGAAAAGAGATATTATCAGAATAACAGTTTAAGTAAGCTTTAGCAATTGTGGATTGAACGACTTAAGAACTGACAGTTTGAAGGCAAAGGAACCTTACTTGGAGGCAAAGTAAGAATCCTCAAAGAATTCAAAATAGACCTTCCATGTGATCCTACAATCCCATTACCAGGCATCTACCCAGAAGAAAAGAAAATCATTTTATCATAAAGGCATTTGCACTAGATTGTTTATCACAGTTCAATTTACAATTGCCATGATGTAGAAACAATCTAATTGCCCATCAACTCAGGAAAGGATTAACAAACTGTGATATATGTAAACCATGGAATACTATTCATCCATAAAAACAGATGGAGAAGTTATATCTTTCACATTAACCTGGATGGAGTTGGAACACAGTCTTCTTAGTAAAGTATAACAAGAATGGAAAAGCAAGTATTCAATGTATTCAATACTAATATGAAGCCAGGGGACCATCTAATACACACCCAACACCAGAGAAAAACTCAAGTCACCATGGGAGGAGGGAAGTTGATGGATGTGCTCCCACTTGATGAGCACAATGTAAGGGTATATGACACATCTCTTAGATGTGGGAAACAACTACAAGAGGAATTCTGCCTAACAAATGCAAACATTGTAACCTAATTGTTTATATCCCCACATTAATCTGAAATTTTTTTAAATGTACATGAAACAAATTAAACATTAAAAAAGAATCCTTTAACAAGAGTCAAAGGAAAAAATGCTGAGTTTCTATACTTGATCAGTGGAAATGAAAATAAGAAAAGAGATTGCAAGATATTGTAAGAAAAGAGGAGTCAATGGGGTGGATTAACAAAGATAGTTATAAAGTTTCCAACCCAAGGCACTATGTGCAAAAATGGAGATATCGTTAAAAGAGTAAGGGCTTTCGGGGAAGCTCTGTTTGCAAGACAGGATGATGATTTTTGTTTTGTCTTGACTAGTAATCCAACTACATAGAGGAATTTACTGGATGGTTGGTTAGTTACCTAGAGTCCTTACAGATAAAAGAAAAGAATAAATTGTAAAATAACTTTGGCACTCAGGAGAGAACTCAGCAAGAATGAAGCAAGGGGCCAAGGTAAAGATGACTTAATTTAAGAGTGGAATGGTGAATTAAAGAGACTGACAGTAGAATCTTGAACAATATTTATATTTACAAGATAATTGGAAATGACTGAGAAAGAACATTAATACTATTGAAACCACCAGAATTTGGTGTTAAAAATGAAGATATCAAGGAAAATATAAAGTCATCCCAATCTAACCCAGGATAAGGACTCAAGACAAAGTGGAGAGAGGGAGGAAAAAGATGGCAGATTAGAAAGAGCTCCGTACTAGCCATTCACAGTGGGACAGGGGAACCAGAACTCCAGCCACCTTTGGCTGGGGAAACTTACACAGGAACATCACTTCTAGGACACAGTGAAGCAGTGGTGAACTCCAGGAGCTAAGGAGGCTGTCTGGAGATGAGGACAGCTGTCACAGAAGGCAAGTGCTTATGTACAGGCAGGGGCCAGGGGACCAACCCACATGCAGTTTATTGATTTTGGACTGAACACGTCCAGGAAGCAGTTTAAAACACTTCGACAAGAGTGGTGACTTGAATAGCATCCAACAACCAAGAGTGAATGCCAGGCAGGGTGGATCTCCCAAAAGCTTGGCTACTAACTGGGCACCACTATCATGGGAAGATTCCACCAGAGAAAGTTCTCAGGCTCCTAGTGCATGGCCAAATCTGGCACACTTGTTGAGCTTGGGCAAGCATCCTTGGGGTGAGTAGAGCAGACCCTGCACCCCTTGGAAGGCCATGTTGTTGTCGGAGGCACTGTTCAATGTGCCTCCTAAGAATAGAGAAATCAAATCTTTTACTGATAGGCAAACATTGAGGAAATTCACCTTAACATGACCAGCTCTAGAGAAAATACTTAGATCTATTCTCCACACTAATCATCACAATGCAACACCAGCAAAGTAAACACTCAGAAACCAAAGGACAAAACAGTTTCCACGGTGGCACAAAGAATAAAACTAAGCAACAGACTTTCACAATATAAAATGGATAGAGCTCAACCATACTTATCAATTCTCTCACTAAATGTTAATGACTTGGATTCTCCACTGAAGAGGAACAGGCTAACAGATTGGGTAAAAAAAATCACAAGTTATCTATATGCTATCTCCAGGAAACACACTTAACCTTGAAGGAAAAAAAGAGATTCAAGGTCCAGGAATGGAAAACAATATTTTGAGCAAATGGAAATCAGAAGAAAGGAGAAGCCGCAATCCTATTTTCAGATACAAGTGGATTTAAAGCAACTAAAGTTAAGAAAGATAAAGATGTTCACTTCATTCTGATCAAAGTAACAATATAAGAGGACATTTTAATTCTAAATATGTATGTACCCAACTTAAATGCTCTCAGATTCATGAAACAGACCGTGATTGCTCTGAACAATGTGATACCCTATAACATCATAATAGCTGGTCATTTAAACACCCTTCTGGAAAAACTAGACAAATCCTCTAAATAGAAACTAAACAAAAGCATAAGGGATTTAAACGTGACCCTAGAACAAATGGAATTAATAGTCAAACACAGAATACACCATCCCAAAGCTAAGGAATATATGTTCTTCTCAGCAGCCCATGGAACATACTCCAAAATAGATCATATCCTAGGATACAAATCAAACATCAATGAAATGAAAAGAATTGAAATTATACCTTGTATCTTCTCGGACTACAAAGCAAGAAAGGTGAAACTCAACTCAAACAAAAATTTTCATCCCCACACAAAAGCACGTAAATTAAACAACTTTATGCTGAATGACATTTGGATCAAGGAAGAGATAAAGGAGGAAATTGTTAAATTTCTTGAACATAACGACAATGAATCTATAAGTTACCAAAACTTGTAGAATACTGCAAAAGCAATCCTTAGAAGGAAATTTATTGCATTAGGTGCATACATCTAAAAAACAGAAAGAGAGCACATCAACAACCTATGAATCATCTTAAGGAAATGGAAAAGAAAGAGCAATCCAACCCCAAGCCTAGCAGAAGAAAATAAATAACTAAAATTAAAATGTTTATACTACCTAAAGCAATCTCCAGATTCAATGCAATCCCCATTAAAATACCAACATCATAGGGTGGTGCCTGTAGCTCAAAGGAGTAGGACACTGGCCCTATATACCAGATATGGAGGGTTCAAACCTGGCCCCACACAAAAACTGCAAAAGAAAAAAATCATACTTTTAAGAACTGGAAAAAAAATCCTAGAAGAAAAGTTTGGTAAAACTCTTGAGGATGTTGGCCTAAGGAAATATTTTATGAAGAAGGCTTCAGCAGAAATTGCAGGAAAAATAAAAATCAGCAGCAACAATAAAAATAAACAAATGGAACTTAAATAAGCCGAAAAGCTTCTGCACAGCTAAGGACACAACAATGAAAGGAAATAGACAACCTTCAGAATGAGAAAAAACATTTGCATGTTACAAATCTGACAAAGGCTTGATAACCAGGATCTACAGAGAACTCAAATTAATCAACAAAAAAAGAACAAACAATCCCATCTATCACTGGGCAAGAGACATGAACAGAATCTTCTGAAGAAGACAGATGAATGCCTAAAATGAAGAGGCAAATAATATGAAAAAAATGCTCATTGTCCCTGACCATCAGAGAAATGCAAATCAAAACCATTCTGAGATATCACCTGACCTCAGTAAGATTACCCCACATCACAAAATCCCAAAGTGGTAGATGTTGGCATTGATGTAGAGAGAGGGAATTGCTTTTACACTGGTGGTGGGATTATAAACTCATACAGCATCTTTGGAAAGAAGTGAAGAATCCTCAATGAACTCAAATCAGATCTCCCATTTGACCCTGCAATGCCAGTGCTAGGCATCTACCCAGAAGGAAAAAAAATCATGTTATCATGAAAGCATTTGCACTGGATTGTTTATCACAGCTAAATTTACATTTGCCAAGATGTGGAAACAATCTAAATTCCCATCAACTCAGAAACAGATTAATAAACTCTGGTATATGTATACCATGGAACACTATTCCATCATAAAAAAATATGGGGACTTTACATCTTTGTATTAACCTGGATGGAGGTGAAGCACATTTTTCTTAGTAAAGTATCACAAGAATAGAAAAGCAAATACTCAGTGTACTCAATACTAATCTGAAGCCAGTAGATGATCTAATACATACCCACACAGGAGTAAAACTCAATTCAAGTCAAGACGGGGGAAGAAGGGAAGCAGCAGGGGGACGGGTGCGTCCTCACTTAATGGGCACAATGCAGGGGTACATGGCACACCTTCTGGACATGGGACACAAGTACAAGATGGATTCTACCTAACAATTCAAATATTGTGACCTGGTTGTTTATGCCCTCACATTAACCTGAAATTAAAAAAAAAAAAAAAAACTGGAATGGATGAACTTAAAAAAGAAAAAAAAGGTGGAAAGATAGTTCCAGCAGCCAACACTTCACAGAATGTCAAGTATCCTGGCAATGAACAGGTGGTAGAGCCAGTCCTGAAGCAATGTCCTTCAATGGCAGGATTCATGGGGGAAAGGGTAAATGAACAAAGGGACAGGAGGTGTGGATATTACTCGGGGTCAGGTTTTACTGAAAAAGGGTGTTTAGGGTTTAACTGACTCCAAGGCAGGGGTAGAGGGGAAAGAGCAGTCCCCCTAGAGTTGAGAAGAGACTTGGGGAAAGACAAGGCCAGTAATGCAGGCAGAGGGCTCATTCAAGCCAAAGGCTGAGGATGAGATGGTGTCTGTTCACAATACACTGGTTCACGGTGGAAGGGCTGGTGTAGCTGCAGGGTTCAGAGGGTGTCGGGTGGGGATGGCACAGCCAGCAGGAGGGATCCGCTTGAGCAGACCAGGGCGTGTAAGGGAGGGCAATTTCCCTCCAGAGATTGTGCCAAGCGCAATTATGTGGATCCAGGACAAAACCAGATGAGGTTGAAGTTGACACAATATTAAGGGGAAGCTGGCTGGTCTTTCCCTTGGACTGTGACTGCCTGGCCACCAGGGTCCATATACAAACAGCCTGGGCTTCTCACAGAGCTGGGCTTAGTCTGAAACTTGTACTGTTCCAAATGGCATCCCAGATGCTCAGTACCTCACTGGAGGGAAGTCTTCCAAATCTCTGAGTGCAAGGTTGATTTCCCTCCCATGGGCATCCCGTACTCCCCTACCATACAACTTCCCACACCACTGAGAGGGCCTTTACTCCATGCTAACTCTTCTTAGTCTACATCCTTCACAGGCACTGAAGAAGCTTTGTTCTCCCACAAATCCCCTGATATGTGTACAAGTCCAGGCCCACAGCAAGCTCGATAAAGTATTATAATGCACAAGGACTGCCCTTGGGAGGCTTGCTCCTTGGGCTTCTCAGTACTTTGGACCTTGCACTATCAGAAAGCCAGAAACAAGACCTACCCAGCTGGGAGAAACCCAGTGGCAGTGAGCTGTCAGTTCTCTGAGAAGTAATTCCAGTGAGTGAGACCCTGGAGGTGAGTGAGACATGACTGCCTGAGCGCAAAACTCGAAACCCTGCAATCACTAAATCGCAGTTCCTCCTTTTTCCAACACGCCTCTTCTATCACAGCTTTGGGAAGCTTCTCTCTCATTGTCCTCCTGGGCATCACTGGGCACACTTCTCCTTTACCCCACATTGTCCCAGCAGCTGCACACTCTTATAGCAGACATGGGTGGAAGGGCTGAATCTGGGACTAAGAACCAAAAACTGTGACAAGAGACTTCAGAGATAAATTCCTCCAAACCCTACATTTTGCAAATAAAGAAATAAGCCCCTAGGAGGAAACAACTAGCCCAAGACCACACAGCCAACGTCAGCCCCACGAGGCCACGTGTGCCCTGCCTCTCTTCCCCCTCCCTGCCACCGCATGGCCATTCCTACCTGCCGAGTCCTTTGATGCCAGCAGAACCCCTGGCCAAGCATTGTAGTCGGAGTCTTTCAATGGGGTCGGTGGCCGTGGTGAGCTTTTTCTTGGCCTGAATTGCCATCTCTCTGTCGTGGCGTGCTGTCCCCGCCATCTGAGGGGTGAATTCACAGCAAGTTATCAGAACTCAGGCCTCACCGCCTGCCTCTGGCTAAAAAAGTGACAACAGCCCCACTGAGAAAAATATTTACAGCCCACTCTGTCACCAAACCTCCCAGGAACAGCCTCAAATCTCCCAGAATTTCTCATTTTTATCTATACTAACTGTGTACCTGGCATATCCATTACTTATTTATCTAGTCTTGACGACATCTGTTTTCTCCAGCCCAGGCATTAGTCTTAAATATACCACCATTTCCCAATAATCTTTAATCTTTCTGAAACCTCTTCCCTCTATTAAAAAAAAAAAAAAGTTAGGTTGGGCATAGTGGCTCACACCTATAATCCTAACACTCTGGGAGGCTGAGGCAGGTGGATAGCTTGAGCTCACAAGTTCAAGACCAGCCTGAGCAAGAGCAAGACACAATCTCTACTAAAAATGAAAAACCTGAGGCAAGAGAATCACTTGAGCCCAAGAGTTGGAGGTTGCTGTGAACTATGCACAGCACTCTACCCAGGGTGACAGTTTGAGAATCCGTCTCAAAAAACAAAAAAGAAAGAAAGAAAGAAAAAAGAAATGTTGTCTGTTCTTCTATAGTCTCTTTTTTGAGTCAAGTTTATATGCCATGTTCTTCTATTTAGAATTTTACATATTTTCTTGACCCCACATTTAATATTCTCCCCTTTGATCTAAGCATTAATTTCTATCCCTTCTCTACTGAGATTCTCAACATTGGGGCCTTAACGATTACTACCAGTAATTAGTATCATCTTCTTGATTAACAGGTTAGTGTCCATTAACACCCAACAAAGTTCTCAGGACAGAAAAAAAAATGGTAAAAAAGACATCCTCTCTCTTCTGACAAATATGTACAAGATCTCTTTTTTCTACACTTTGGCTTTTGTGTTTTAACCATTAAGAAACAGGAGAGAGAATGGATACTATGAAATACTGCCTCCCAGGTGGTCCCTGAGGAATGTACCAACTGCGGCAGCTGGACTTGAGTTTCTCACAACTCCCACAACAGTGGGCAAAGCACTGGACTGGGAACCTGGAGTCGCAGGTTCTAGTCCTGACTCTTCAGTCCCACCTGCCATTTCCCCACCCCCTAGTCCAGTGACAGCTAAGTGGATCTTAAGGCCTTTGTCTCCACCTGTGCTAAATGGGAAGATTGAGTTAGATGGTCTTTAAATTCCATCCCAGCTCCAAAGAACACTAATCCTCACAAGTCCTCCGGTAAATGGAGGACCCTGAACATTACTTCAATGTGAACTATGAATGGAAAGACCAAGGAGTGAGAGGTCTTGAAGTACAGGCAAAGAACAGAATTCAAAGTGTTGAAAAGGGATATTAGAACAGTTCCACTCTTGGGTCAAAGGCTACCTCCCTGGCCAAATCATGGCACTTCCCCTGAGTGCTACATGAGGATGAATTTGTTCCATCAAGGATGGCAACCCTCAGATTTGTGCCTCTCCTGTGCCAAAGCTCTTGCTCCCTGAATGCACGTCAAAGGGTTTCCCATGCAAAGTACCCAAAAGTAACCTTTGGGAAAGGGAATCTAAAGCCAAAAAATGAAACTGGAATAGACAATTGAGGGACTCATACCCTTAACGTGGCCCACTTGCAGCCTTCCCCCAGCCAGCATACAGGATCCGGCCTCTTGCCCTTCATCTCAATCCCCACTGTATGGGTGAAGAAGGGAGTAATTCCTCTCAGTTCTCTTGGACCCAGGGCCAAGGAGGCCTTTGCCTACCTGAACCTCTGCCACTTTGTTCCTTATTAGGAAAAAAAAATTGCTTTGTCTGAAGCTACACAGAGCCTTCCTCTGCATTCTCTGGCTCCTCAGCAGAGGTTCCCTGGAATTCCAGATGGCAGCACACACTGCTCCTGGAGACCTCTGTCTCTGGTCATGTCAGGAGCATACAAAGAGCATGCTCAGTTCTCAGCCAGCAAGGATACCTGTAGCCCAGATCGTTTGCCTTCTGGTAGCATCAGCTTTCCAAAACTGGCATTTGCTTATTATTGGTTTGTCACTTGGTCTCCAGCTGGCTTCCATTCCTAACTCTATGCCCATGACATCCTTAAGCTAAGCCAGGATCCTGTATTCACGTACAAGGACACAATTCACTCATCCAGCCATCTCCTGCTCCTTTACTAGTCCTCACCTAAGCCACCTCCTGCCCTGACCATATTCTGGTAGTGGCAGCAGTGCTAGCCCCACCCTCCTGCTATGGAAGCAGAAACTGGCACCAACGGCATGCCTTCCTCATTCTCTGAACCCACTCGGGGCCGCGCAATCCTGGGGCCTCCATTGTTTTTCCTTCCTGCCCCTTCACTTCGCCTTGTGGTCTTTGCCCATTGGTGGTTCCCAGCCGTCCCCCTCCCAGCCTCATTTCCCGCTATGGTTCCCCTGCCGTGTTCACTCTACTCCGTTTGTTCTTGTTTTTCCACACCACCCATGATAGTTAGTGAGGAACGAAAAGAAACATAGACCAAAAACTAGCAGGAGGAGGAAAGTAAGCCCTGGGTCCCAGATCCAAGACAGATTCCGAGCCGGGCCTTCTTTGAACACCTTCAGAATATGAAAGGCCTCTTGGTGGTGAGGATGTATCTGGTCCTGGCAAAAACCCTGAGAGCCAAACTGAAAACAGGAACTCAAACAAATACGCATAAACCCGTGTTTATAGAAGCATTTATTCACAACAGCCAACAGGTAGAAACAACACAAATATCCATCCATCGCTGAATGGATAAACAAATTTTAGTATATCCATACAGTGAAATAGTATTCAGCCATCAAAAGGAATGAAGTATTGATATTTGCTACATTGTGCATGAATCTTAACCACGTTAGGCTGAGTGCAAGGATCCAAAACACAAACTGTCACACATTGCTTCATTTCCTTTCATTTCTGTGAAATATTCAGAAGAACTAAATTCGTACAGACAGAAAGCAAATTACTAGCTGCCTGGGGCTGAGAGGGCAATGGAGAGAGACTGCTTTAAGGGTGTATAGTTTCCTTTGATAAAAGTATTTTGGAACTTGATAGAAGTGGCAGTTGGTCAATATTGTGAATGTTTTGTATATTTTAAATGACTAATTTTATGTTATGTGAACTTCATCTCAATTTTTTTAAAAAACCATGAGTAAATGTTAATTAGCTAGATTTAGTCATTCCACAATTATGTGTACTTCAAAGTATGTTGTACAAGGTAAATACATGTTATGTAATTTTATCTGTCAATTTAAATAATAAATTAAAAAGTGTTACAGATACGTATCTATCTTACCAAGGTGGTTAGCTAAGGAAGGAAGGAAGGAAGGATAGAAGGGAGGGAAGGAGTCCATGAGTTAGTCACAACTATTATTTGTACTGAAATGCAGAGAAGTCAGATAACTTGGGCAGGTCACACTACCACGTGGCTCACAATAATCCACACACTGTCCAGAGCAAGAAACTTGAAGGTCACCCGGTGCAATTGCCTGATTTTGCAGACTTGGAAACTAAGGATCAGTTTGGTAAGGTGACTTGCCCAGCAGTTCTGGCCAACACCAAACACAGAGCTTCTGGTTCCCAGGCAGGGCTCTTTCTACCCCAGCACACTTGTGAATAACGTATGAGAATGTCAAAGTACAGTTTGATGGAGCTGTCCCATAGGAAAGCAGGACAGACTCTGGAAAAACAGGGATGGAGAGTCACATATCCCAAACAGTCCTGAGGCCGACCCTTCCCAGTCACCTCTTGAGTCTAATTTGCTAAATTCAAGGGAAAAAAACTAAATTGCATTCTCTCCTGCCACCCTACCATGGTTCTTGAAACACCTATATTAACCACCCATCTTCATTATTTAAATGCAGTATAATCTCCATAGTTGGCCACCTCACGACTCCGACCACCTCAAGTTGACCTATTTTCATAGACCAGACATGCACCACTAGTTCTTTATGTTGACCTCCCCTATATGTTGACCAGTTTGCTACAGTCCCTTGTGTGGTCAACTTGCCACTGTATTTAAATACTTAGTGGCCCAGTTCAACAGCCAATGTGTAACATTCACTGTGTACTATTTGAAGACACTGTGCCAAGGCAGGGCCTGGGGGTGCGAGGAATTAGGAGGATCAAGCCATTGGATAGCTTAGAATCTTAGTAACTTTAAATCCTGACGATCATATTTAAGCTGAACAGAACACAAAGTTTACCAAGAACTGGGGGTTTTGAGGAAGTCAGGATTGGGTAGGGTCTTGGCGAAGAAGAATGATGGGGCAGCTTCTGAAGTCACCAGGGCAAGAATCTGTCCCCAAACGTACATCCCTGACATCACAACCCTGTGCAAAGCGTCCCTGACTCCAGAAGAGCCTCTCTGCGCACCCAGCCTTCGCGGTGACCAGCCCTCATCCCGCCAGGCCAGCGCGGGGCCCAAGAGGTGCGGCGCTCAGGACGCGCGCGACCGCAGCGCCACCACGTGTCGGCACGGCGTCCGCACAAGGGCCCGGGGCGTGCGGGGTCCATTCCCTGTGAGCCTCAGGGAGCAACGGATACTGCAGCAGGGAGTTGTGAAAGAGGGACCAAGACGTCGCTTACAGCCTGAGAGCGGGGGGCGCAGACTGTCCACTGAGCCGCAACAAACCACAGAGCGCAGCTAACCGGCTTGGGAGAGGGGCGCTCTGAAGACGTCTACGATGCCTAAACTTCAATCCTAATGGGAGGTGGAAGTTATCTAGGCTGGGGTCGTCGGGGAGAAAAAAGGAAGGACATCGTATATTTTAGAACAAGATGTACCAAGTGTTTTGGCCAAAGTGAAAGAAAATAGCATAATTAGAAAAATACAAGTATTTTAGTATGATTGGAAAAGAGAAAGAAGCGGGGAGGGGACATGAAAAGTAGTGAAGATTGGGAGGGAGTATGAAAAGGGAAATTGGGGCGGGGGGGATGGAACTGATCAGGTAAGCGAGCACTGAATCTGGAAGGGCCTGGGGCGCCGTGGTGAGGTCTGGATTTTGTACTGAGAGCAACAGGAGACCCTAGCCTTCTAAAAAGGAATGATAGTTTGCATCCTCGAGTGTAGGCGTGGATAGGAAGGTGGGGCACGCTGACCAGCAGGAGACTGTTGGATCAAGTATGTTGCTGGACCGTGAGACAGAGGTACATGGAGACATTCAAGATGGCAGGAGACGGCGCACAATGTGAGGGAGAGAGAAGGACTGGCCCCCAGGGCCCGGCTTTCCGCTGCCCCCATCCCTACTCTCAGTGGCGGGTGGGAGGGGACGTTCACATAGGCCCGGAGATTTGGCGCGTAGACTGAGTGAAGCCACCAGCAGCAAAGCCAAAGGAGGCTCGGTAGCTCCGGTCCCAGCTAAGGCTGCCTCATTCCATTGTCCACAACTGCTTGCCTGCCACTACCAAAGCTCTCGGCCTGCCTACATTTGGAAATCCTTGTAGAACAGGATGTGGAAAGTCGAAAATGCATACAGGTCTATCTCTTCATGGTTCTTGGGTTCTAAGGTAGGATTCAGGGACAGATTTCAGCCGACCCTTAGAAGCGGAAACCCCAGCCTACAATTTAGCACTCTATTTGTCTGTCTTTGGTGCCACCTGGTGGCTATAATCAGAATTGCATAATCCCCTCGCCCCACTCCCCCCTTTTCTGTTCCTCTATTCCTCTCCTTGCTGGATTAAAAGTCTACAGTCAACAACCTGCAGAGAGGCGGATCTTATTGCTGAGGAAGTTACTCTCATTGATACAGACATTGTAAACACCAAGGACGTCCACATACAACTCACCCCCCCTTCTAAAAACTTGCCCTCCCTTTGGTTTCTCTGAAACTATGCTCCAGGTTTTCCTCTTTCAGGAAGGGAAGGTTGGCTTGAAAAAGCCAAGGGAACTCACGCAGGTTTAGTCAGCTTGAATGAATTTTGGAGAAGAGAAGAGTTAATCTGTGTTCAGGAGAAGGGAGGACAGCATTAGGTTAACAGTAAGGCACCACAAGTGTCACAGAGGGACGGAGGGGAGATGTGCTGAGGACAGAAGCAGGCTCCCTGCTGGAAGAGGTGTGCGCCCCAATGGCTGGACCAGGTTTTGCCTGGACATCCTTTCTTTGCACCCCACTGCTGGGAGCGCTGAGGTGGGGACAGCGTGTACCATGAGGAAGCTGTCCTTGAAGGTGTCATCTAAGTCCAGCCCTGTGAAGCAGCAATTATCTATAGAGCAGTCCAGTTTTTCCAAATGCCTAACCTGCCTCTTGTGCCCATCAAGCCCATTTTCCCTGTCACAGCCCACTGCTGCCACCGCTTGTCAGGGCCCGGGACTGGCCAGGTCTCGGCCCAGCTTAACTAGGTACTGGACACAGACCGCTAAGCTAACCTTGCTCAGGAACAATTGCTCTTAGGTGCCTGAGAGCTATCTACTTTAGCAGGAGAGGGACAGTGTGTCTTAGACAGGGTGAAGTCGTCTTAGAATAGATAGATCATAGTCTTTAGCAGAGCTTGGTAATCTTCAGCAGAGAGACACCTGCTGGCGTTCCGCAGGCAGGAGAGGAGACTGAGTCAGAGTAAGCGCGTCCGTGATAGACTGCGCATGCTCCTGACTACCTTCTCCTCCAGCCTAATAGAAGGCTGATCTCACGCCTCTCAACACCACAGGTGTAGAGACTGCAATTCACCACTGCTCTCATCTGGCAAGCTCTCATTAGAGCTTCTTAGGAGAGCTAAATCCCTCTCCATGCCGTTTTTTTAACCAAGGTGTTCCATTGTTTAGCTATACAGGTATTTCTTATAACTCTCACTCCTCCTAGCCATAGGCTATACAGGCTGCTACATTTCCCCACAGCCAGATGAGGTAAAGATTTTTGCTTTAAGAACTTTTTAGGCATTTCTGTAGCTGTTAAATAACTGTGTCCTTAACTGTTTTCAATAGCAAGTGACGTGGGGTTGCTGTAGCTCTGTGTGACTTTTTAAAATTCTATGTAGAGAGGAGAAAGACAAAATAAAGAGCAGGCAGCTGTTGATTGAACTTGAAGGGCTTCAAGCTGGTTCTGAGGCGGTGTACAGTATTTGTCTTCTCTTAAGGTCTCAACCCAATTGAAAATGTCCCCATCGTTGCTATCTCAGGCTTGGTCCTGAGCATCAAGACCTATCCTCCACGGAGAAGGGAAACAGGATGTGGGTTTCATTATTTCTCTCTCTACTTGGAAACTGGATCTAAGGTTGAAACTTTGATTTAGATTCAGTGGAACTTTTAATACTTGAAATGTCACTCAGGGATGGGGAGAAAGATGCACCGATCATGTTTGAAGGCAATAGATAGAAAAAATTAGACCATCTGCACTGATTCCAGTCTATTCAATAAATTAGTTATTACTATCAAGTAGATGGCAAAAAGCTGTAGCTTCTCTGCTTAGTGCCCATAGCACAGTGGTTATGGTGCCAGCCACATACACCCAGGCTGGTGGGTTTGAACCCTGCCTGGGCCAGCTAAAACAACAATGACAACTGCAACCAAAAAATAGCCGGGTGTTGTGGTGGGCACCTATGGTGCCAGCTACTTGGGAGGCTGAGGCAAGAGAATCACTTAAGCCCAAGCACTGGAGGTTGCTGTGAGCTGTGACACCAGGGCACTCTACCGAGGGCCACAAGTACCTAGTGTCTGATGAGGGCTTCTCTCTCTACTTTCAGGATAGTGCCTTGAACGCTGTATCTTCTAGAGACGGTGAATGTTGTGTCCTCTTATGACAGAAAAGATGGAAAAGCTGAACACTTTGTGAAGCCACTTTTATAAGGGCCTTAATCTCAATCATACCAGAGGACCTCTTGTGACTTAACTGCCTCCTAAAGGCTATACCTCTTAAGTTTCAACATGAATTTCAAATATTCAAATCATAGGACCAGGTGTTGAGAATAGACTAGCAGGTAGCTAGGAAGTGAACAAATATTGCCTCCCTCCACCCTCTGACTGAAATTGAAGATTCAGTTTGGAGACTTGGTTTTTGCAGTAGAGGACACAGAAGCCCCAGAAAGAGGCATGTGTCACTGTTATTGACTTTGTGAGAGTATTTCATCAAGCCCATCTGAGCTGAATCCAACTGAACATGCTTATAGCTCCACTAATGACACCCGGCACCATGCCAGTTTTTCAGGTGACATTATGGAGTAGTGGTTCCCAGCTCAATCTGTGGTTGTCCTCAAGGAGGCATTTGATGATGTCTGGAGACACTTTTGTTCGTTACAAAGGAAACGCAGTAGAGTATTAATAGAACCTAATGGGTAGAGGCCAGGGATGTTACTAAACATCCTGCAATACACAATACAGCCCCCGGCAACAGAGTTAACCAGTCCAAGATGCCCATAGTACTGAGGTTGAGAAGGACCTGGAACTAGCATGAACTGTTAAAAAAAATGAAGATGCCTGTACTCCTCACAAAACAGTAAATTAAACTCTCTAAGTCTGGATGCTGCAGGTGGCATTTTAATGTTTTCAGTTGATTATAATGCACACCTGAGTTTTGAGAACATAAGCTATAGGAAATACAAAGTCACCCTCTAGTTAAGAGGAGGAAGACTTTAGGGAGAAAGACTAACAAAATAGGATAAGATAAAGGGACAAAATGAAAAGAAGAGGTAATAGTAATTGTAACTGTGCTGGGGCCAAGCCCTTAGTTAAGGGCTTTGCACACATCAACACATGACTCGTGTGGTGGGTTCTGTCAAGTACCAGTGACCTATCACTGGAGGTCAGCAGAGACCCAGAGAACCCAGGTCATTTGCCTGAGGACATGCCACTAGGGAGTGACAGAGCTGGGGTTGAATTACAGTTCTAAGTCACGGCACTCAACAGCTGCGTCAAGGTGCTGATAAATTGCTTTGGGGACTCAGGGAAGGTCTGTGCAACAAGCTGAAGGAAAGGAAATGTTTCAGGAAAGAGTGCCTTAGAGTGCTATAGAATTTCCCCACAACAGAGGGTGAAGACAGCACCGCAGAGCAAGCCAAGCCACTTGTGGGCCCCTAAACATGACCCTTCACCCCCCTCAGGTCCCTGCTTGGGTTTTTAAAATCTTAAGGCTCAGTGTCAACTCCTTCTGGTTGAAATGAACAATTTGACTTAATCTCCTCTTCCTGTAGCAGTAGATTTTTGTCTGTTTCTTTGTTTCAATAAAGTAATATGAGGGTAGGGGAGCTTGAACTAAACTTAAAACTCCTGTATTTGATTATCTTTCATATCATTTACTATTTTTCACAAATTATTTTAAATTATGTCAGCAATGTAGGAATATATGAAACACCTATTTTTGATTTGGATTACCATCTTCCGTGTAATCCACTTCCATGCCATACCACTTAAAGTAGGACAGTATTTGATCTATACCTAAGTGATACAAACATACTGTGGAAATAAGACATCACTGAAGTCTGGCACCTTACCAGTTTTCTGTTTCAAATCCATGTTGCAACTACTGTCACTTGGCAAGTGTTCCTAGCACCCATTTCTGCTAAATCACAGTATGTAATTCTTTCTGCTGATCTTAATGTGAATTAAGTCCTTATTTTAAGGACTTGTTTACCATATGACACATTTTAAAAATAATCTCTCCCATAAATATCATTTTTATAAAATGTTTACTTCATACTTCTTCGTATTTCATTTTATTCACTGAACCAGAGTTGGGAAGTAAGGTAAAGGTGCAATGTTTAAGGAGACACTCAGTCTCACAATGGTGCAAATGTCACCCTACACTTGCTCAAGCCTGAGTGTGTCTCCTTAAATATTGTACCCTAAGAACCTACCTTGTCTCACCCTAGTCTTCAACATGTTTACTGAACGCCCAGTATGTGCCATATAATAGTAATAGATGAAAAAATCAAGGTTCTGACCCTTGGAAGTTTATATTCTTAGGGATAGAATTTGAATTACAACTGATTTTTCTAGACACTGTCAACTGACTGATACAAATGTCATTCCACTTCCCTTTTTCTCTGCTTCATTCCACTTTCCTTTAAGTGGACATGAGAACCAGCTCTGGCCAAAGAGAACCAAATGAAATTGCTGAGGGCTCTGGGACAGCTCTCTCATCTCTTTTGCCTTCCTCATGCCTTGAGTGAGAATGCAATGTCTGGAGCTCTGGCAACCTCTATGAAATAATGAGAGAAAGGCCAAGGCAATCACAGCCATCCCAAGCTGATGAACCAATGTGAAAAACTTCCTGGATCCATATCCCTGTCACACGAGAAACAAAATCTCTTTGTATTATTTGCTTAACTGAATGTTGGTCAGGTCTTCTATTACTTAAATTGATGTAACTGGCAAAAGTTCATTCCTACAGAATTTGGGCTGATTCTAGATCTTTACCTGGGCAAATTTAACTACCATTCCAGAGTGAAGAGAGACTCAGCTCCCCCTGAGAATTCAAAGGAAAGAGAAAGTTACTTCATTCTAACTTCTAATTGTAATAGATTTTTATTTTCAGTTAGTAGCTTCTCCAGCACTTTTAACTATGAAAGAATTAAAACAAAAAAAAAACTGCTGAGGATGATATTCAAGAACTCACTTAACTAAAACAATGTGGTAAAAAGCCAAGTTTATAAAACAGGAGGCCCCAAGGTAACAAGGTCTTTGTCAAAATAAGCATCTTCTGGAAATGTCAGGAGGCATAAGCTCCCTCATTAGCAACCTCCTTGCTGTCTCCTGTGTTTCTCTCCTCCCTCTGCTGTGCCTTAAGACCCTGGGATTTTTACCAGGAAATTACTTACAATCTATTCTGAGTCAGATAAGCCAGACAGATGCGAGATCTTAAAGAAACAAAGTAAGAAGAAATCTAAACTATGCAAATGTAATCAAAGATTTGGTGGATTTGTATATAAAATGCAAAATAGATAAAAATCAAGAGAAAAGAAAAATTTTTTGCCAAACTTTTTGGTTTTAATGTCTATACTCTTAAAACCAACCAGGTAATTTCGAAATATCCACTTTTTAGATGCCATGAAGCCTTAGCTTCAGAAAATGATTTCAAGCCCACTGCAAGGACAAGACCCAACTGTTACATCCTCTGTCATCCTTTTAGATTCAGATAAAGCGACAGCTATGGCTAATGTGTGTATAAGTCTCTAAACTTTTGAGGTCATAACTAATTATAAGTCACAAAAATCACTTAGTAACTATTCTGCAGTTACTTTGAACAAATGCTTCTTTTGGAGTCATTGTCTACATCCATGAAAAAAAATGAAAAGGTTGCTGAAGAGGCAGACAACATAAGATAGGATATAATAGAACTTTAAAAAATTAAAAAATCATTTAAGGAGGGCAGTGCCTGTGGCTCAAAGGAGTAGGGCACCAGCGCCATATGCCGGAGGTGGTGGGTTCAAACCCAGCCCCAGCCAAAAACTGCAAAAAAAGAAAAAAAGTCATTTAAGGAATTTCAAGATGCAGCGGAAAGTGTCAACAGTAAACTAAACCAAGCAGAAGAAATAATCTCAGAGCTTGAAGACAAGGCCCTTGAACAAACCCAGTCCATTAAAGATACAGAACAAAGAATAAAGAAAAATAAACAATCACTCAGAAAAATATGGGATTATGCAAAGCAAACTAATATAAAAATTATAGGTATCCCTGAAGGAGGGAAAAAAACAAAAATCATGGATAATCTATTTAAGAAAATGATTAAGGAGTACTTCCCTGATATCACCAGAGATTCAGATATCCATATACAATATGTTATCAAAAACCAAGAAAATTCATAGCAAATAGGATACCTCCAAGACACAAAGACATATCATCATCAACCTGGCCAAAGTCAAAATGAAGGAGAAAATTCTACAAGCAGCAAAATGAAAGCAATAACTAACCTATAAAGGAAAACAGACTAGCAGCAGACTTTTCAGTGGAAACCTTACAAGCCAGAAGGGATTGGGCTCCATTTTTAGTCTTCTAGTCTTCTGAAACAGACTACTACAAGCCTAGAATTTTGTGTCCTGAAAAACAGCTTCATAATTGATGGAGAAATAAATACTTTTCCAGACAAGCAAACACTAAGGGAATTTGTCACTACTAAACCTGCCCTACAGGAAATACTCAGAACTGCATTATACATAGAACAGCACAATAGATAAGACAGTGGAAAAACACCCCAAAGTTTAAGCTCACAGCTGTAATAAAATAATACTACAAAAAGAAAAACAAAACAATAAAATATTATCGAACATGATGAAAGAACAGCATCCCACATATCAATACTAACACTGAATATGAACAGTCTGATTCTGCCCTCAAAAGACATAGACTGGCTGAATGGATGAGAAAGCACAACCCAACTATCTGCTGTTTCCAGGAAACACATTTAACCCACAAGGACCCCCATAGACTCAAAGTGAAAGGATGGAAAAAATATACCATGCAAATAGAAACCAAAAGAGAGCAGGTGTGGCTATCCTCATATCAGATAAAATTGACTTTAAATCAACAATGAGATAAGAAAAAAAAGACAAAGATGGTCATTATATAATAGTAAAAGGAGCAATTCAGCAAGAGGATATAACAATTCTAAATATATATGCATCTAACACAGGAGTTCACCGATTCATAAAGCAAATCATATTGGGCCATAAAGAAAAGAGATAAACAGCAGTGTCATAATTGCTGAGGACTTCAACAACTCACTGAAAGAGCTTGACAGATCATCAAAGCAGAAAAATCAGTAATTAATAGGACTCTAGAACAAATGAACCTAATGGATATCTACAAAACATTAAGGAACCTCATTAGGTTAGGAGGTTCATGACCTCATCATGACCCATTCTCCCAACCCTCTTTGATGCATAGCCCAACTGGAAAGACTTCCTAGGCTCCTCTTTGGCTCTATAATTTTATAAATCACTAAGACTAAATCTTGCCTCAGAGAAGTCCACTTCATTCTATGTGCCCCCATCAATTTGGGCACGCTTGGAACTTATCTGGATAACCCATCCAGCAGGCAGCCACAATGTTTCTAGAGATCTCTGATTTGTACCAAATTTAACTGCTCAATGTCTTAGAACTCCCTTCTAAAACCATGCTTTATGTTTTGTCATCAGCCAAAATAGGTCTCTAAAAGTTCGATATTCAGCATTAACTTTTCATGCACCATTCAGTTCTATTATTCAAACTTGTTTATGACCTAAAGCAGCAGTTGTCAACCTATGGGTCACAACCCCTTTGGACTGTATTAAAGGTTCGCAGCATTAGGAAGGTTGAGAACCACTGACCTAAAGGGGCTTCTCATCTCTTTCTCTTGACCCTGTATTTTTCACTCCAACCATTAAAAGCTTTATTCTCCCTTCTGGATCAATTTCCTTCCCTCTCCCACACATTTCATACATCATTCCAACCACTCCTTACCAGCACCCTCTTTTTCACTCCTCACTGGTCAATCTCCCACCCAAACAAATGCCTCCTAACTTGGCTCAGTTTGCCCATGCTTGCCCTCCTTAAAGGCGGATTGTGGATTGCAACTGAACAAACTCACATGCCAGCATAAATTGGTGCCACTGCATTTATTCTTTAACTACAACTAGGCCCTCAGAAACACTCAACTATAATATGATGTTGGTCAGGTTCTTCTTCCAATCTTCTCAGAGGCTAATTCAAACCTTTGTCATTCTTCTCTACATCCTGTCTTAAAAGTCACAGAAAAAAACCAGAGCCACCAGATATGAACAAACTCACACCACCTTCCTCCAAATCTATAAAGATGTAGCTTTAAGACCATCCTGACTTCATCCTACCTCCTCTTGAGGGAATACTGAATGTCCTGCAATTTCAGATACCCTCCCCACTTGCAACACAGATGCCAAACCCTCTGGGATTCTCAGTCATCGGTTCCGCCCTTTTCCTCCTGTCCACTAGCTTCTGTTTAGTTCATGAATCCTCTGTAGTCCTTCAGCTCTGGACTTCTTCTAGCTGCTACCCTTCAAAGTCAGACTACTTGAAAGGGTCTCCAATTTCTCCCCTTCTTCATGCCCCATTTGCACTTCAGTCTACTGCATTTTAATAAGCATACTCTCAATAATTCATTGTGAACCTGATTGTCAACTTTGTCAGTTATTAGTCCCTAGTTCTCCCAACGGTTAATTCTATCAATCATTACTTCTTCTTAAAAACCCTTTTCTCTCAATATCTATAGATCTAATTTCCTCTGATTCTTCTCCTCCCTCTTGGGTCTGTCCTACTTTGTTTCTTCCTTGTCTACTGACTGCTTCTTAAATGCTGTATACCAGGCTTTAGTTACTAATTCTATTCTCACTCTTTCACTATTCCATGGCAATCTCAGCCATTATCTACTGACACAATTATAATTAATAAACCTTTATTCAAACCAATGGACTCTCCTGAGCTTCAGAGACAGATTTCTTACAGAGTATGTGTACTTGGATGAACTAAAGACACTTCAAGTTTAATGTTTCAGAACCATATTCATTATCTTTCTTCCTTATTCCTTGCCTCAGAAAAGAGCAACACCATTTACCTGTCTCATTAACTGAACATTATCCTAGACTCTTCTTCACTCACTATATACAATCAGCAGCTAAATCCTATATAGTTTCAGTACTTCGACATGTCCTATGCCTCTGTTCCCTCACCTCTACTGCCATCGATACTTAGTGCAGAACCTCTCATTTCCACTATTTTGACTGTCTTTTAGCTAGTTCCCTGCCTCTCACTTTGCCTTCTTGGCTTATCCTTCAGATGACTATCAGAGAAATCTCTATAAAGTGGAAACTTAAACTTCACCATCTAGTATAAAATCCACCATGTGCAGGCAACGTGAAAATTCTTCATATTGGATTTATGCATTGGCCCTTTCTATGTCTCTAGCTTTGTTTCTAGTAATTCTCCATGCATTTAGAATCTATCCTGCATCTCCACTCACATTCCTCAAAGACACATGGTGTTCTATATCTCTGTGCCTTTGTATATGTAACCATGTTTTCAGGAATATTCCTTCTCCCTTGTTGGCCTAGAAAAGTCCTACCCATCCTTGTATAATCACCATGGTAAAATCCAAATCATGACCACAGTGCACCATGACACAGTACTCTGTTTTCAGATCTGCCTGTCCTACTAGACTGTAAAGTCCTTAAGAGAAAGGGCTGAGTCCTTTGTATTTCCTATCATCATATTATCAGCATTTAGCATGATGCTACTAGATTACTATTAGAATTGATGATTGCAACTGTTATTAGATAATTGCTATCAGAATATAAATACAAATGAATGCCATAATTTAAACCTCAATGTTTACATCTCTCGATAAAACGATATTTTTATAGTTGTAAGATTTTGAGGAAAAAATAAGAGCTTGAAAAACAAGAAAGAAGTTCATCTGCTTAGTGTGATTTAAGTACTCCTCAGACTGAAGGCAAGGCAGGTGAACACCTGAGTCAAAAGGGTTGCCCTTTACTAACAACTTTGAACAAGCCATGTCAGTATACTTTAAGAAGCATGCAGATTCTTACTCTAGTTCTAAATTGTTATTTTAGCAGAGTATGTCAGAAATAACACATGCTTTGAACGTCAGACAAAGCAGTATGCATAACAGCTCAATCTTTTCAGTGCTTTATGACATAGATATGCTGAACCCCTCGAAGCTCAGTTTTATCAATAATCATCAGGATAGTTACAGCAACTCACCCAACCACAAGCACTTAGTACACAGTGATCACTCAATAATGCGTATTTCCTTGCCCTTTACTGGGTGTAATTTATTTTTGTACATTTTTACCTGAGCATCTCTTCACAAAGATTACAAAAGCCTCTCCCAGAACCAAGCTATTTCCTCCACGGACTGACGGCCTAGGGATGGCTTGCTTCTCTAGTCCAAGAACTCCCAACAAATTTTAGGTTTTCTTTCTGGAGAACAACATCTACTGTCTTACTTTCTTGGCTAAAACAAGCAAAAGCGATCAAATCAATAGAAGAGATTAAAAAGTTGATTTACCTTAAATCTTAACCTGTTGCCACCAGTTGCTTGGAAATGAAACTATGGACGCTTTCTCCTGCACCTGGGAAAACTGGTCCCTCCCTTGCCGCTCACCTCCTCCCTCTCACCTGTCTTTCTCAGATGCTCTGGTCCACCTTCTTAGTGCTAATTGGATGGCCTGGGATCACTGCTGCAGGCTCACAGTCTGATTGGCTTACCTCACTGTCAGTCCTTATTCTGGCCCTGCCTTTTCTCAAGTTTACACTCTTGTTGCCTAGGAAATCCCAGTGACTATGAAATCCCAAGCTGTTTGAACAGCCAGAGGGAAGTTTTGCTGAAAATGGTTTAGTTTCTAGCACAACATGAAACTTAACCACCTATGTTTTATGTTCTTTTAAGCAGTCCCTTCCTGTCCCTCTGTGGTCCCCAGAAGGTCTACTGCTAGGGTGCCTTATTACCAGGTAAAACTTAAAATCACAACTCTCAGGAGCAGACAGGTATAATTATACATGATTGAAAAGTCTCTTTCTTTCTCTGCCTTCACACACTAAAGGAATGCCATTTCTGCTATTTCTATCCTTGGTTTCTTCTCTTCTTTTCTTATTTATTCTTTTTTTTTTTTACACATTCCTTGGCAATTACTGTACTGGATAACAAGCAGTCTAGTGGCCTATTTAGAGGAAAATATCTAAATCATGCTTTCTTTCATTGGTATCTATGACATCCACATTGCCCTTTCCATTCTCACCCCTACTCCCCTCCTCTGAGGAGCAGGCAGGTATAATTACAGGTGACTCAAACCTGCTCTCTCTCTCTCTCACACACACACACACACACACACACACACACACGGTGCATGCACACTTCTGCATGTGACATGATCCTGGCTGTGTGCAACATCCTTACAGCATGAGAACTCACAGAACTTAGACACCAAGCACCCAGCTCTCAAAATCCCAGGCAAATTTTTCTGTGGATATAGCAAAGGTTTGGGCCCTTTACTATTTCCACAGGGAGTATATATAGCTTTCTCTTTTTGTTTTAATTGTTTTGAGATAGGTCTCACAACACCATAATTAAGCAATCAGAGCTGTGGCTCTTCCAGGGCAAACTCAGGTCTCTAAAGTTCTCAAAAGTTTAACTCATCAGATATCATTTAAGTATCTGAAACCTTAAGGAACTCAGATCTCCATCTGAGATTGCAAAATCAAACATAAGGGCACAAGAATTTGAATGTGAAGTATTTTATGAAACCCATCTAAGAAACAGTTTGCTATAGTAATTTAAGAAAGGAGATCAAAAAGAAAAAAAAAAAGGCAAACTAACAATAAACAGAGAAGGAGGACCAAGGGACAACATGACAGAGTCACCATACATGCCCTCTATGGTTTTACCAAGGAAAGAAAACAACAACAAAACCTGTGAGTTTATGTAAATGTGATCATAAGCTATGTTCTCTTCTATAGTGGCTTGTTTCCTCAGTATGACTAGTCTCAGATTCATTCGTGTGAATAATCTACTTGTATGTACCGCTTTATGGTAATTACTGTAAGGATTACCACAATGTGCTTATCCAGTTGTCTGTTGAAGGATGACAGGGTTGTTTACAGTTTGATGTTAGTACAGATAATTTTTCTATGAATGTTTGTGTACTAGCCTTTGTATAAACATTTACTTTCATTTCTCTTGGAAAAACAGCTAGGAGCACAGTGGCTGAATCACATGGTTGGCTCATGTTCAACTTTTTAAGAAACTGCCCAATTATTTCCCAAAGTGGTGTACTATTTTACATTCCCACCAGAAGTAAGTGAGGGTTCTACATCCTTCTCAACACGGATACAGTCTTTTTAATTTTGGCCATTCTAATGCATATGTAGTAGTATTTTATTGTGGTTTTACTTTGTATTTCCTGAATAACTAATAACACTGAACATCTTCTCTTGTGCTTATTTGCCATCCATATATTATCATTGGTTAAGTGTCTGTCAAGTCTTTTGTTCATCTTAAAACTGGGGCATTTGTTTTCTTATTTTTGAGTTTCTAGAGTTCTTTATATACTCTAGATGTAAGAACTTAATCAGCTTTTTTGTTTTGCAAATATTCTTCCCCAGTCTATGACTTACCCTTTCACTCCCTTTGCAGTGTCTTTTGAAGAACATATTTTTAATTTTGATGAAATTTAATTTCATGCTTTTTTAGTACATCATTGTTATGAACTTCTCATTTTTCTTGTCTATTCTATTAATATGATGAATTTCATTGATAGGATTTCAAACATCAAACTAACAATGAATAAACTCATATTCCAGGAAAAATTTCCAGTTGGTCAAGTTGGTTTTCTTCCTATGTATATACTTTTTGACTGTTCACTTAAATTTTACTTTAAAAGTTTACATCTATGTTCATCAGGGATGTTGTCCTTTTGTTGTGATGGCTCTTCTGACTTTAGTATTAGGGTGGTGGTAGCCTCATAGAATGAATGAGGAAGTGTTCTTTCTCTTTAATGTTCTGGAGTCAGTTGAGTAAAATAACTATTATTTGTTCCTAAATTGTTTTAGCCATTCTGAAAGGTAAGATGGACCCCTTTACCCATAATTAAGATCAGGTGTTGAGTTTAAGGCAGAACATACATACCAAAAGGTTATAAACAGGTTTATTAATAACATAATGAGTTTGCCTAAGGAGAGAAAGGCAGCTCTCAAGTTGGTCTCAAAAGACATTGATAGAGTAGGAAAAGGAGAGTTGCTTGGATTTTTTTGGTGGTTACAGGGCAGAGCTATTAGACGATAGCTAATAGAGGATAGCACTATTTGGTTTCAGTTTCTTACTAGTCCTAAAGGAGGGAACCTCAGTCTTTCTTACCAGCTTGAAAA
Organism: Nycticebus coucang; assembly: GCF_027406575.1. Taxonomy (NCBI): domain Eukaryota; kingdom Metazoa; phylum Chordata; class Mammalia; order Primates; family Lorisidae; genus Nycticebus; species Nycticebus coucang. The sequence goes on along the minus strand of NC_069780.1, from coordinate 166,767,946 downwards.
GGGGGATGGGAGAGGGTGCAGTTTCAAAAATGCAAGGAGCCAAGGATCAGAAGTAAATCCATCACCTATTCCAATTACTCTCTGATGTTTGACTGATGATTGGAAGGTGCCATTTGGTATTTATTTGAATTTGAACCTGATCACGTAAACCACTAGGTTACTTCCTAAGACCTGTAGTCTAAGGGCAACAAAGGAGTTGTGAGCTTCATTTAATTCCTTTTTCAAAAAAGCCCCATATTGTATATTTTGGAAAGTGAAGTTGGTTCCTTTATCACTATCAGTAATGTCTGGAAATCTGAAGGGGATAAGGAGTGTCTTGTGGGGTTGTGTGTTGTATCTTTAGTATGTGCAGAGACATGTGTAACTTTAATTTATACATGTATATTGGGTATTTATGTGGCAAGAGATTCCCAGAGTTCTTTAACCAAGAGGGCGACTTTGTTCTTTATAGTTCCTATCAGATCATCTATTTCTTCTTGAGTTGACTTTGGTAATTTGATCTTCTTACAAATGGTTGATAACTGGTATCTAAGAGAACTCAAATTAATCAATAATAACAAAAAAAGAGCAAACAATCTTATCTATCACTGGGCAAAGAGACATGAACAGAACCTTCTCTGAGGAAAACAGAAGAATGGCCAACAAACACATGAAAAAATATTCATTGTCCCTAATCATCAGTGAAGTACAAATCAAAGCCATCCTGAGGTATCATCTAAACCCAGTAATAATCTTATATCTCACTTTGGATAAACCCCAACCCAAGCACCTCTACCCCAATGGCCCAAATCCTTGATCTGTGGCAATCCTCCATCAAAAATTCCTTCTGTGACTTGTGGTCTCCATGTCAGTGTGATGAGCTTCTCTGTGCTCCAACCCCAGGATTCTCTCATTCAAAGGCACATGTTGTATTCTTTTTTTTTTATAAGGAATTTAGCAACTCTCTGTTAGATGTTATCACTCAGGAGATTCTAAAGGCCTTAGTCTGGTGTCAGAACCAGGGTCAAGGACCAAACATTAGAACAAAACACTCACAAAGAAACCCTACTTACAATGATTTTAGGAGCTCTAAGGTAGGTACCAGTACAAAGATCAATATGTTTTTCATTATTTTACATAAACATAATATACAAAAATAAAAATTAGCTTGATATATCTGCAAAATCTCAGGTACATATAAAACCAGAAGTGCAAATGAGGCCACACATCTAATTCTTGTCATCTGACTACATTCACATAAAGTTTCAAAACTGGCAAAGTTAAACTACATTGGTGAGTATAGATTCTACCTACAAAAAGCTAAAAGGCACTAAGTTTAATATGAGAAAAATCCCTAATTTGGGGGGAGGGGGTTGGAACAATTTCATTAAAAGGAATAAAAAGGAGCCAACTGATGTTCTATAAATACTCCACTTATTGACCTGCTTAGTAGCTACTCAGGTATTAAAACGTTTCACTTCATGTCAGTTGTATGCAATTTTCTATACTGATGTGACATGCTGTTTCTCATAAACTAGTGAGAATATCCAGAATTTTTAAAATATATTGGTAAGTTTTTAAAGCACAATTTTTACCTCTTCATTGTTTTTTTTTCCAAAATGGATAGTATATACTTGGATTTTCCTTTTTTACCCAGATTTTTTTTTCTTGAGACAGAGTCTCGGTATGTCACCCTCGGTAGACTGCTGTGGCATCATAGCTTACAGCAACCTCAAACTCTTGGTCTTTAAGCCATTCTGTTGCCTCAGCCTCCTGAATAGCTGGGACTACAGGTGCCTACCACAACACCTGGCTATTTTTTGGTTGCAGTTATCGTTGTTTAGCAGGCCTGGGCCATGCTTGAACCCACTAGACTTGGTGTATGTGGCTGGCACCCTACTCACTGAACTGTGGGTGCCAAGCCCCAATCAGATTTTTTGCCTTTGCAATTTTTGTATTAGTATATGTTTTATTTTATATGTGACATTTTCATTATTTTCTTTTTTTAGTAATATATATCAATTCTTTTGTACATACTACAATAGTTCTGTCCTTTTAAAATTTTTGTTTTTACCACAGTTCTCCATATGGATGTCCTACAAATTTTCGAAATTTGGCATGGGTACACATGTTGTAGTCTAACAAGTCTATGGAGACATGTCAATAGAAATAACCGCATCTGTGGAAAATATGGCACAGAGCTGTGAAAGTGAGTTGAAGGGTTCCTAATGGACAACCAATCAGAGCTATTTCTAAGATCTTCCTCTTTGGAATTTTATGCTATGGTAGGAAATGGAAATATGGGAGCTAACAGGTTAGTTTAAGAAGCAGTCATTGGAGGGAGAAATATGTATAACCAACACACCCCAAATTCTTGAGGTGAAAATGTATTTGGCAGGATATTTTTGATATGCTGCCAAATTTTGAATTGACACAGAGTCAAAATTAAGACATTTAGGAAAACTCTTGGGGGTTCATGGAATGGGCCTGCAGCATCCCAATTGCATTCTAGAACAATCTTGGGATCTTAAGGAAAGAGAAATTTAATTCTTGGGAGATGTACAAGTTACATCACACTAATGTCTTCTCTTAGGCTACACTCTAATACATGGCATTTTACTTGATTGTAAGGATCTCAGTAGCTGAGAAAGCCAAAGTAAGAAAGAAAGAATAGCAACTGCCAAAAATCAGGAGCAGGGATTATTAATATGAAAGCTGAAGGTCCTATGATGACTAGATTGGGGGTGGGCACTCTGGGTCTACAGAAATGGCATGATCTGTGGAAGCAACTATTCTTTGAATATCCATACTTGTGAATTTCAGGTAACTCCTCTACCCCTCACATTTTGTTTATGCTCACATTTTATCCATGGAAGAAGTGAAGAGAAACAGCGACCACACAGGCATCAATTGACAGTAGATCATGGTAAGCAGAGAACATTCTCAGACAAGGGCAGTAATACTAAGATCTCACTAACCATACCAGCTACTTCATGGAGTCAGAGGCAGAGAAACAGTGTAATTGAAAAGATGAACCTCTTTTGTTTCATTTCCTCTAATAATGGGGGCAGGAGGGGGCTAATATGGAGTCACAACATTTCTGAAACTGTTTTTACAATCCCCACTATAAAAAGAGTGAAAGTGGAAGCTCTGGCAAGGATGGTCTTGGAGTAAGAAACCTTGAGTCAATTCCTCGCATGCCAATAGGTAGGCCAGGTGTGCTGTTGCAAAAAGCACTTCACTTTCCTGACACTCAGTATCCCTCTCAGGAAAACAAAACGGAAAGGCTGAATTAGATGAACTCTTTGGTTTCATCCAGTTCTAGAAATCCCATATTCTCAATAATCTTAAATGAGTCTAAGGGAGTCCACTATCCTTTCAGAGAGGGCTAAAGAAAAGTCTTGGGGAAGCTCTCCCATCCTATAATCATACCCTTCCTTGATCTATTTTCTCTTTTATCTTATAATCCTTTTGAGGTGATGGAAAAAGAAAAGAACCAAACTAGAGACACAAACTTCAAAATTAACTGCCTCCCTTGTCCCTCAAAAACTATCAGCTAGTCAGGTGTAAGATAAAGGTGCTTCCAAAGACACAATTGGCTAGGGGTCCTCACCTTGACCCAGTCAGTTTCTTCGGGTTTTCTATGGATGAAAAAGCTCCCAATTTGAGATGCTGTACCCAGGAGCACCTTTCTTAACCTCCAAAATCCTTAAAATACTTGCTACAATTTCTATTGGCAATTTATGTGCACCCGCAAAAGGGTTGAGTAAGCACCTGAAGGTCCCACTAGAACTGTGAGGAAGGTACCCCAGGTATCATGCTCTGGACTAGAAATGAAACTTTAGGCCCCAGCCTTGCCCACACGGGAGCATGAAAAAAAAGAGGAAAGAATACTTCCATTTTTCCCCACAACTGCCTTCTTTACTCCAGGTTAGAGGCCCTTCCTGCCCCACAGCCTCCACCACCCACTTCTTCCTCCAGCCCAAGATACAATCCCTGCCTAGAAAATTAGGTGGATGACCCTCTTGCCAAGCATCATTTGCTAATGCCAGGCCAGGGGTCTGCAGCATGCCTGCCTTTGGATTTCTGAGTAAGCACTCTTCCAGTGCAGGTGCTGTCAGGATTGTGGCTTTCTGCTAGCCTACAAGAGCAGGTCTGCAGGAGAAGGAAGCCTACTAGACACAGCAGCCACTGCTCAGCCATGAGCACTACTATGAAATCCTTGGAGCCCAGGTTACTACTCTCCCCTTCTGGAAAATAGTATGAACCAGGAATAGTAGACACTTTAGGAAATCACATCGATGTCAGCTCCACCTTAACATGACTCGGACCCCTCTTCCTTTTGCAGAGCCTATCCTGAATGTATGGTGTCACATGTCCTTTCTCACTGCCTCTGATTACCCTCCCCTACTAGGGTGCCACGGCATTCTCCTGCCAGGCATAAAACTGTATAAAACTGTGTCTATTCTCTACCTGCAACTCTGAGCTCCCAGCACTCCCCCCCACTCTCACTTTGAGGTCTGGAGGCCTGTCCCCCAGGAGTCCAGACTCTTGGGTGATATCTTGAGGGGTGTGGACAGGGCCTAGACTGCAGCTGGTCAGTGCTAATTCTGCAGTGCAGGAGTGAGGAGAGAACGGTTGGCTGAGAGGGAACCATGCCAGAGTGGCAGTGCCCCAAGGTGGAGAGCATCAGCTGTTTGGGGCAACAAAAGGGCCCACTCCCAGACATTCCAAAGCCACACCCCCTATCTGCCTGGGCAACCAGAGGAGGCCAGGAATCTTCTCAGGTGGCAATCACCGCAGAACAGATCTGGGACGGAAACACAGGCCCCGTGAGTAAAGGGTTTGCATGAGGTGGTACTGGCCTGGGTGGAACACAGGAAATAGAAAACTCACGCGCAGAGCCAGGAAATTCCAGGGTGGCGCTGACCCAGAGGACCACTTTACTGAGCCGAAGACGCACCCGGCCCTCAGGGGATCATCAGCCCACAGACAAAGGAAGGCAGGAGGCTAGAACTGACAGCTGACCGAATACAAACCTGCAGGAGCAAAGACAGGGCCTAAGGCGCAGGTTCGGGGAACTCAAAACAGCTTCTCCTCTGCAGGGGAATGTAGCCGGGACAGAAACAAATTCCTGCAAAGTTCTTCTGTTCTGTCAGTAACACCAATCGGGGCAGGCTGGAACTGAGTGAATACACCCCAGCCTCCATCAAGTACCCGAGGTTGTCAGGCCTCACCTTCCCCTGATGGATAGAGGCAGAGAGGAGCGGCCTGGCTGAGAAGATATAGATTTCCTTGTGATTCATACAAGTGCAAACCCCTGGAGTATATGCTCACTGGAGGCAACTGAGTCACAGCCCTGCGGGGCTATCAGTGACTGGGTGTGACAGAGGTGCAAGGAGACAAAGGAGGATCAACCTTCTCAGACTCATCTATTTTCTGAGTGGGTCCTCGTGACTTCATGGAGCAGTGCAGCAAGTCATATTTGAGTTGTCAGCAGACCCCTGTGATCCAGTTGCCAGAGACCTTTTAAACTCTCCCACCTGAGACAGGTGCTGACAGAGACAATTGATTTGGACCTTTTGAACCCACCACCCTCGGCATATGGGGCTGGCACCCTACCCGCTGAGCCACAGGCGCCGCCCTGATTTGGACCTTTTGAAGTGACCCAATCGCCCAGGACTATTCAAGTGGTGCCCTGGGTGTGTGGTTGTAGGAATGTTTGATTTTCCTTTTCTAATTGATACCTACGGGGGGTGGGGTGACATAATTGCTGGTATTTCACCACAGTTGAGCCTTCAACCAAGAGTAACTGTTTCACTAGGGTCGAACAGAGAACAGCTGAAAACAAGACAGAACAACTTAGCCCCACCACACCAAACAGGGCCCCAGTTTCTCAGGCCGTAGCACTGTAGGGGTCCTCGAAAAAGCTCCAGGGGAAAAGTCAAACAGTGTAAAATAATCATGGGGCAGAATCAGTGGAAAAACTCTGGTAACATGAATAACCAGAATAGATCAACCACCCCAAGGAAAGATATGACAGATGTAACTGAAGATCCCATTCATAAATAGCTGGCCGAGATGTCAGAAATGAAATTCAGAATTTGGATTGCAAACAACATTAACAGAATGGAGGAAAACTGAGAATTAGAAATTCGAGGAGCAATTCAAAAGTCAGAATAAGAAATTCGAGGACAAATTCAAAAGTTGTCTCAAGAATTTAATGAATTTAAAGACAAAACCACCAAAGATGTTGATGCACTGAAGCAAGAATTTACAGCCCTCAAAGATCTGAAAAATGCAGTAGAATCCCTAATAACAGAGTGGAGCAAGCAGATGAAAGGATTTCTGACATTGAAGACAAAGCTTTTGAACGCTCCCAAACTCTCAAAGAGGAAGAAAAATGGAGAGCAAAAACAGATCATTCTCTCAGAGAGCACTGGGATAATTCAAAGAAGGTTAATATCCGCCTCATTGGAATCCCTGAAAGTGATGAAGTGGCCTTCAAGGCACAGAGGCTCTCCTACAAGAAATTATGAAAGAGAATTTTCCAGACATGCCAAGAGATTCTGAAATTCAGATAGCAGACAGTTTCAAACCCCAGCAGGACTCAATCCCAATAAGACATCGCCAAGGCATATCATAATTAACTTCACTAAAGTTAATATGAAGGAAAAATTCTGAAAGCATCCAGACATAAGAAATCCATTACCTACAAAGGGAAGAATATTACAATGACTGCAGATCTCTCTGCTGAAACTTTTCAAGCCAGAAGAGGGTGGTCATTGACTTTTAATCTCCTAAAGCAAAATAACTTTCAACCCCAGATCCTGTATGCAGCTAAACTGAGTTTCATTTATGATGGAGAAATTAAATACTTTAATGACATTCATGTGCTGAAGAAATTTGCCATAACCAAACCAGCTCTTTAGTATATTCTCAGACCTTTCCTCCATAATGACCAGCCCAACACTCTACCACAAAAGTAAACTCACTCAGAAACTTTTGCTCAAACTCCAACTTCCACAGTGGCGAAAGGATTAACAATGTCCACTGGACACTCGAAAAACTCGATACCCAAAATTTTACCAGACTTATCAATATTCTCCATTAATGTGAATGGATTAAATGTACCTCCAAAGAGGCACAGGTTCGCTGACTGGATGCAAAAACTCAGGCCAGATATTCACTGCATACAAGAGTCACATCTTACCTTAAATGATAAATATAGACTCAGAAAGAAAAGATGGTCATCCATATTTCAGGCAAGTGGTAATCAGAAAAAAGCAGGTCTTGCAATTCTATTGGCAGATAAAATAGGCTTTAAACCAACAAAAGTAAGGAAGAATAAGAATGGTTACTTCATAATTCTTAAGGGCAATACTCAATATGATGAGATTTCAATTATTAATCCTTATGCACCCAACCCGAATGTGCCTCAATTTATAACAGAAACTCTAACAGATATGAGCTACTTTATTTCCTCCAGCTCCATAATAGTCAGAGATTTCAACACTCCTTTGGCAGTGTTGGATCGATCCTCCAATAAAAAGCTGGGCAAAGAAATTTTAGATTTAAACCTAACCATCCAACATTGGGATTTAGCAGACATGAACAGAACATTTCATCCCAACAAAACTGAATACACATACTTCTCATCATCCCACGGAACATACTCCAAAATCGATCAAATCTTAGGTCACAAGTCTAACCTCAGTAAATTTAAAGGAGTAGAAATTATTCCTTGTATCTTCTTGGACCACCATGGAATAAAAGTTGAACTCAGTAACAACAGGAATCTGCATACTCATACAAAAACATGGACGTTAAATAACCTTATGCTGAATGATAGCTGGGTCAGAGATGAGATTAAGAAGGAAATTACCAAATTTTTGGAACAAAACGACAATGAAGACAAAAATTATCAGAACCTCTCCACTGCAAGCCTTCCTCAAGAGAACGGAGAGAGAGGAAGTTAACAACTTAATGGGACATCTCAAGCAACTGGAAAAGGAAGAACATTCCAAACCCAAACCCAGTAGAAGAAAAGAAATAATCAAAATAAGAGCAGAATTAAATAAAATTGAAAACAAAAGAATTATACAACAGATCAATAAATCAAAAAGTTGGTTTTTTGAAAAGGTCAATAAAATAGATAAATTTTAATGGATATTGAAAGAAACTTTATACTTAGAAATATGAAAATCTGAAGGAAATTGACCAATACTTGGAAGCACGTCACCTTCCAAGACTTAGCCAGAATCAAATGGAAATGTTGAGCAGGCCAATAACAAGTTCTGAAATAGCATCAACCATATAAAATCTTCCTAAAAAGAAAAGCCTGGGACCAGATGGCTTCACATCAGAACTCCACCAAACCTTTAAAGAGGAACTAGTACCTATATTACACAACCTTTTCCAAAATGTAGAAACAGAAGGAAGACCACTCAACACATTCTATGAAGCAAACATCACCCTGATCCCCAAACCAGGAAAAGACCCAAAAAGAAAACAAAATTATAGACCAATATCACTAATGAATATAGATGCAAAAATATTCAACAAGGTCCTAACAAACAGAATCCAGCAACACATAAAACAAATTATACATCATGACCAAGTCGGTTTTATCCCAGGGTCTCAAGGTTGGTTCAATATATGTAAATCTATAAGTATAATTCAGCACATAAACAAATTAAAAAACAAAGACCATACGATTCTTTCAATTGATGCAGAAAAAGCTTTTGATAATATCCAGCATCCTTTCATGATCAGAACACTTAAGAAAATTGGTATAGGAGAGACATTTCTTAAATTGATAGAGGCCTTCTACAGCAAACCAACAGCCAATACCATGTTGAATGGAGTTAAATTGAAATCATTTTCACTTATATCAAGATCCAGACAAGGCTGCCTATTGTCTCCACTGCTCTTTAACTTTGTAATGGAAGTTTTAGCCATCGCAATTAGGGAAGAAAAGGCGATCAAGGGTATCCATATAGGGTCAGAAGAAATCAAACTTTCGCTCTTTGCAGATGATATGATTGTATATTTGGAAAACACCAGGGATTCTACTACAAAACTCTTAGAAGTGATCAAGGAATAAAGCAGTGTCTCAGATTACAAAATCAATATTCATAAATCAGTAGCCTTTATATATACCAACAATAGTCAAGCTGAAAAAACAGTTAAGGACTATTCCATTCACAGTACTGCCAAAGAAGATGAAATATTTGGGAGTTTATCTAATAAAGCATGTGAAAGATCTCTATAAAGAGAACTATGAAACTCTAAGAAAAGAAACAGCTGAAAATGTTAACAAATGGAAAAACATACTATGCTCATGGATGGAAAGACTCAACATTGTTAAAACGTCCAAACTACCCAAAGCAATATACAATTTTAATGCAATCCCTATTAAAGTTCCACTGTCATTCTTTAAAGATCTTGAAAAAATAATACTTCGTTTTATATATGGAATCAGAAAAAAACTCAAATAGCCAAGACATTATTCAGAAATAAAAACAAAGTGGAAAGAATCATGCTACCAGGCCTCAGACTACACTATAAATTGATAGTGATCAAAACAGCATGGTATGGCACAAAAACAGAGAGGTAGATGTATGGAACAGAATAGAAAACCAAGAGATTAATTCAGCTACTTACCATTATTTGATCTTTAACAAGCCATTAAAAACATTCAGTGGGGAAAAGACTCCCTATTTAACAAGTGATGCTGGGTGAACTGGCTGGCAACCTGTAGAAGACTGAAACTGGACCCACACCTTTCACCATTAACTAAGATAGACTCTCACTGGATTAAAGATTTAAATTTAAGACATGAAACTATAAAAATACTAGAAGAGTGTGCAGGGAAAACCCTTGAAGAAATCGGTCTGGGTGAGTATTTTATGAGGAGGACTCCCCGGGCAATTGAAGCAGCTTCAAAAATACACTACTGGGACCTGATGAAACTAAAAAGCTTCTGCACAGCCAGAATGTTTATTGCAGCCCTATTCATAATTGCTAAGTCATGGAAAAAGCCCAAGTGCCCATCGATCCACGAATGGATTAATAAACTGTGGTATATGTACACCATGGAATATTATGCAGCCTTAAAGAAAGATGGAGATTTTACCTCTTTCATGTTTACCTGGATGGAGCTAGAACATATTCTTCTTAGTAAAGTATCTCAAGAATGGAAGAAAAAGTATCCAATATACTCAGCCCTACTATGAAACTAATTTATGGCTTTCACATGAAATCTATAACCCAGTTATAACCTAAGAATATGGGGAAGGGGGAGAGTGAGGGGAGGGAAGGGTGAGGATGGGCAGACCGAGGGTGATTAGTGAGATTACACTTGCAGTCATCTTACAAGGGTACATGTAAAACTTAGTAAATGTAGAATATAAATGTCTTAACACAATAACTAAGAAAATGCCAGGAAGCCTATGGTAACCAGTGTGATGAAAATGTGTCAAACAGTCTATAAAACCAGTGTATGGTGCCCCATGGTTGCATTAATGTATACAGCTATGAGTTAATAATGATAAAATAAAATAACCAAAAGGAAATCCAAAAACAGAATCAAATAAGAGATGAATGATATGAATAATATAGAAAGGATATAGCAGAGCTGAAGGAACTAAAGCAATCAATTAGGGAAATTAATGATGCAATAGAAAGTATCAACAACAGATTAGACCATGCAGAAGAAAGAATCTCAGAGGTAGAGGACAAAATTCTTGAGATGACTCAGATAGTTAAAGAGGCAGAAAAGAAGAGAGATAAAGCAGAATGTTCATTGACAGAATTATGGGACTTTAAGAAGCATTCAAACCTACAAGTTATAGGTATCCCAGAAGGGGAAGAAGAATGCCCCAAGGGAATGGAAGCCATACTAGAGAATATTATAAATGAAAATTTCCCAAATATCACCAATGATTCTGACACACTCCTTTCAGAGGAATATCAGACCCCAGGTCACCCCAACTCTTAACTGAGCTTCTCCAAGACACATTGCGATGAACCTGTCCGAAGTCAAGACAAAAGAAATGATTCTTCAAGCTGCCAGGAGTAAGCGCCTGTTGACCTACAGGGGCAAATCCACCAGGGTGACTACAGACTTCTCTAATGAAACTTTCCAAGCCAGAAAACAATGGTCATCTACCTTTAATCTACTTAAACAGAACAATTTCCAGCCCAGAATTCTATCCTGCTAAGCTAAGCTTTAAAATTGACAGAGAAATCAAATCATTTACTGACATACAAACATTGAGGAAATTTGCCTCAAGAAGACCAGCTCTACAGGTAATACTTCGATCTGTTCTACACACTGAACTGACCATCACAATGAATCAACAGCAAAGTAAGAACTCAGCAATTAAAGGACAGAACGTAACTTCCACACTGATGCAAAAGGTAAAACTAAGCAATGGACTCTCACAAAATAAGATGAATAGAACACTACCACACTTATCAATTATCTCAATAAATTTTAATGGCTTTAATTACCCACTAAAGAGGCATAGATTGGCTGACTGGATTAAAAAACACAAGCCATCCATATGCTGTCTGCAGGAAACACATCTAGCTTCAAAAGACAAATTAAAACTCTGAGTTAAGGGTTCGAAGGCAATTTTTCAAGCAAACGAAATTCACAAGAAAAGAGGAGTTGCAATCTTATTTTCAGATACATGTGGATTTAAAGCAACTAAAGTCAAAAAAGACAAAGATGGTCACTTTATATTGGTCAAAGGAAAAATACAACAAGAAGACGTTTCCATTCTAAATATTTATGCACCCAATTTAAATGCTCCCAGATTCTTGAGACAGATCTTACTCAGTCTGAGCAATACGATATCCTATAATACCATAATAACCAAGGTGACTTTAACACTCCTCTTACAGAGCTGGACACATCCTCTAAACAGAAATTAAACAAAGATATAAGGGGCTTAAATGAGACCCTAGAACAACTGTGCTTGATGGACGCATATAGAACACTCCATCCCAAAGATAACGAATATACATTCTTCTCATCGCCCCATGGAACATTCTCCAAAATTGATCATATCCTGGGACACAAAACAAACCTCAATAGAATCAAAAGAATTAAAATTTTACCTTGTATCTTCTCAGACCACAAGGCACTAAAGGTGGAACTCAACTCCAACAAAAACTTTCAACCCCACACAAAAGCATGGAAATTAAACAACCTTCTGTTGAAGGACAGTTGGGTGCAAGAAGAAATAAAAGAGGAAATCATTAACTTCCTTGAGCATAACAACAATGCAGACACAACCTACCAAAACCTGTGGGACACTGCAAAAGCAGTTTTGAGAGAAAAATTTATCAGAGAAATCAAAAAATTTAACAGAGAAATCAAATGTAGGCTTTAGATGCCTATATTCGAAAAACAGAAAGAGAGTGCATCAACAAACTCACTTATGGAATTGGAAAAAGAAGAACAATCTAAGCCTAAACCCAGTAAAAGAAAAGAAATCTCCAAAATCAAATCAGAGATCAATGAAATTGAAAACAAAAGAATCATTCAGAAAATTAATAAAACAAGGAGTTAGTTTTTTGAATAAATAAATAAAATAGATAAACCTTTGGCCAGACTAACTAGAAATAGAAAAGTAAAATCTCTAGTAACCTCAATCAGAAATGAAAAGGGGAAATAACAACTGATGCCACAGATATACGAAAAGATCATCTCTGAATACTACCAGCAACTCTATGCCCAGAAATTTGACAATGTGAAGGAAACAGATCAATATTTGGAATAGCTCCCTCTCCCTAGACTTAGCCAGGAAGAAATAGAGCCCCTAAACAGACCAATTTCAAGCACTGAGATTAAAGAAATGATAAAAAAGCTTCCAACAAAAAAATGCCCTGGTCCAGATGGCTTCACACCAGAATTCTATCAAACCTTCAAGGAAGAGCTTATTCCTGTACTGCAGAAATTATTCCAAAAAATTGAGGAGGAAGGAATCTTCCCCAACACATTCTTTTTTTTTTTTGTGATTTTACTTTTCTTTAATATTCTCTATTCAGTCTGGGCAATTGTAGTTTTACTTAACTTGTAGGATAGACAACATAGTTTTACAGTTTTATGGTAGAGGTCTAGCCACATTTATCACAGTCCAGTTTCCAGTATCACTCTCTTTAGTTTTTAAGACAAAATCAAAAGACTTCAAAGATTAAAAAATGTTTTTGGAAAAATCATAAATAATTAATGTTCTGTAGGACAACTTCCCCAACACATTCTATGAAGCAAATATCACCCTAATACCAAAACCAGGAAAAGATCCAACTAAAAAGAAGAATTTCAGGCCAATTTCACTAATGAATGTAGAGGCAAAAATTCTCAACAAAATCCTAGCCAATAGATTACAGCTTATCACCAAAAAAATAATACATCATGATCAAGTAGGTTTCATCCCAGGGATGCAAGGCTGGTTTAACATACACAAGTCCATAAACGTTATCCACCATATTAACAGAAGCAAAAATAAAGACCATATGATCCTCTCAATAGATGCAGAAAGAGCATTCAATAAAATCCAGCATCCTTTTCTAATTAGAACACTGAAGAGTATAGGCATAGGTGGCACACTTCTGAAGCTGATTGAAGCTATCTATGACAAACCCACAGCTAATATTTTACTGAATGGAGTAAAACTGAAAGCTTTTCCTCTTAAAACTGGAACCAGACAAGGTTGTCCTCTGTCACCATTACTACTCAACATAGTGCTGGAAGTTCTAGCCAATACAATTAGGCAAGATAAGGAAATAAAGGGAATTCAAATGGGAGCAGAGGAGGTCAAACTCTCCCTCTTTGCTGACGACATGATCTTATACTTAGAGAAGCCAAAGACTCAACCACCAGACTCCTGGATGTCATCAAAAAATACAGTAATGTCTCAGGATATAAAATCAACATCCACAAGTCAGTAGCCTTTGTATACACCAATAACAGTCAAGATGAGAGGCTAATTCAGGACACAACTCCCTTCACCATAGCTTCAAAGAAAATGAAATACATAGGAATATGCCTAACAAAGGAGGTGAAGGACCTCTATAAAGAAAACTATGAAATCCTCAGAAAGGAAATAGCAGAGGATATTAAAAATGGAGGAACATGCCATGCTCATGGCTGGGAAGAATCAACATTGTTAAAATGTCTATACTTCCCAAAGCAATCTACATGTTCAATGCCATTCCTATTAAAATACCAACATCATACTTTCAAGATTTGGAAAAAATGATTCTGTGTTTTGTATTGTACCAGAAAAAAAACCGTATAGCTAAGGCAGTTCTTAGTAATAAAAATAAAGCTCGGGGCATCACCATACAGGATTTTAGGCTCTACTACAAAGCCATAGTGCTCAAGACAGCTTGGTACTGGCACAAAAATAGAGACATAGACATTTGGAATCGAATAGAAAACCAGTAAATGATACTAACATCTTAACAACAACCTAATCTTCGATAAACCAAACAAGAACATACCTTGGGGGAAAGACTCCCTATTCAATAAATGGTGCTGGGAGAACTGGATATCCACATGTAAAAGACTGAAACTGGACACACACCTTTCTCCCGGCACAAAAGTTGATTCCAGATGGATAAGGAACTTATATTTAAGGCATGAAACAATAAAAATCCTCAAAGAAAGCATAGGAAAAACACTGGAAGATATTGGCCTGGGGAAAGACTTCATGAAGAAGACTGCCATGGCAATTGCAACAACAACAAATATAAACAAATGGGACTTCATTAAACTGAAAAGCTTCTATACAGCCAAGGAGACAACAACCAAAGCAAAGAGACAACCTACACAATGGGAAAGGATATTTGCATATTTTCAATCAGACAAAAGCTTGATAACTAGGATCTATAGAGAACTCAAATTAATCCATATGAAAAAAGCCAACAATCCCATATATCAATGGGCAAGAGACATGAATAGAACTTTCTCTAAAGACGACAGACGAATGGCTAACAAACACATGAAAAAATGTTCATCATCTCCATATATTAGAGAAATGCAAATCAAAACAACCCTGAGATATCATCTAACCCCAGTGAGAATGGCCCACATCACAAAATCTCAAAACTGCAGATGTTGGCGTGGATGTGGAGAGAAGGGAACACTTTTACACTGCTGGTGGGACTGCAAACTAGTACAACCTTTCTGGAAGGAAGTATGAAGAAACCTCAAAGCACTCAAGCTAGACCTCCCATTTGATCCTGCAATCCCATTACTGGGTATCTACCCAGAAGGAAAAAAATCCTTTTATCATAAGGACACTTGCACTAGATTGTTTATTACAGCTCAATTTACAATTGCCAAAATGCGGAAACAGCCTAAATGCCCACCAACCCAGGAATGGATTAACAAGCTGTGGTATATGTATACCATGGGATATTATTTAGCCATTAAAAAAATGGAGACTTTACAGCCTTCATATTAACCTAGATGGAAGTGGAACACATTATTCTTAGTAAAGCATCACAAGAATGGAGAAGCATGAATCCTATGTACTCAATTTTGTTATGAGGACAATTAATGACAATTAAGGACCCAGTGGGGGTGGGGGAAAGGGAGAGCAGAGAGAGAAAGAAGGAGGGAGGGGTGGGAAAGGAAGAGCAGAGAGAGGGAAGGAGGGAGAAGATGGGGCCCTGGTGTCACACCTTTTGGGGGCAAGACATGATTGTAAGAGGGACTTTACTAACAAATGCAATCAGTGTAACCTGGTTTCTTGTACCCTCAATGAATCTCCAACAATAAAAAAGATAAATAAATAAATAAAAATAGAAAAATTTTTAAATATTACCAGTTAAAAAAAAAGAATATTCCTAAGTATTTCATTTTCTTTATAGCTATTATGAGCTATTAGCATTGCGTCTTTGATTTGACTCTTGACTGTTATTGATATGACATACTACTGATTTGTATTCACTGATTTTGTAACCTGAGACCTGACATTATCAATCAATTCCAGTAGTTTCCCAGTGTAGTCTTTGGGACTGTCTAGATACAAGATAATATTGTTAACAAAAAGCAATAGTTTGACCTCCTCTTTCCCAGTTTGGATACCATTATTACTTTATCATTCCTGGTACTCCATCTAGGACTTCCAGGACTATATTGAATAAAAGTAATGATAATAGTCACTCTTATCTTGTGTTCATTCTTAGGAGGAATGCTTTCAACTTTTCCGTATTCAGTATAATGTTGTCTGTGGGTTTGTCATAGATGGCTTTTACAATTTTGAGATATGTTCTGTCTATGCCTAGTTTCTTGAGAACTTTTTTCATGAAAGGATGCTACATTTTATCAAATGTTTTTCTGTATCTGTTGTGATAATTATATGCTCCCTGTTTTTGCTTCGGTTTATGTGGTGAGTTGCATTCATTGATTTATGTATGTTGAACCACCTTTGCATCCCTAGAATGAAGCCCACTCGGTCTTGATGAACTTCTTTTTTTGTTTTTTGATGTGCTATTAAATTTAGTTTGCTAGTATTTTACTGAGGATTTTTGCAACTATATTTATAGGGGATATTGGTCTTTGGTTTCCTTTTTGTATATGTTCTTTCCTAGCTTTAGTATCAAGGTAATACTGGCTTTATAGAATGAGTTGGGGAGGATTTCCCCTTTGATGTTATGGAATAATTTCTGTGGTATGAGAACAGGCTTGTCTTCGTAGGTCTGGTAGAATTAGGCTGTGAATTCATCTGGTCTGGGGCTTGTTGTTGGTGTTGTTGTTGTTGGAAGATATTTTCATTAATTCTTCAATCCTTCTACTTACTAATAATCTATTCAGGAATTCTATTTCTTCCTGATATAGTCTTGGGAGGTTGTGTATTTCCAGAAATTTGTTCATTTCCTTTACACTTTCTAGTTTATGTGAGTAGTGATTTTACTAATATTCACTAATGATGTTTTGTATTTCTGTGGTGTCAACTGTAATATCTCATTTTCATTTATGATTGAGCTTATTTGGGTCCTTTCTCTTCTATTACTGGTTAATCTAGCAAGAGGTCTATCAATTTTTTTTTTTTTTTTTTTTTTTAGAAACAGAGTCTCACTTTGTCGCCCTTGGTGGAGTGCTATGGCATCACAGGTCACAGCAACCTCCAACTCCTGGGCTTAGGTGATTCTGTTGCCTCAGCCTCTGGAGTAGCTGGGATTACACCACAATGCCCAGCTATTTTTTCTTGCATTTTGGCCAGGGCCAGGTTCGAACCTGCCACCGTTGTTATATGGGGCCTGTGCACTACTCACTGAGCAGTGCGCCTTGACCACCCAAGGTCTATCAATTTTATTTATCATTTCAAAGAGCCAACTTTTGTTTCATTAATCTTTTGTGATTTTTTTCATTTTTGATTTCTATTTCATTTAGCTCTGCTCTGAACTTTTCATTTGTTTTCTTCCATTAGTTTTGGGTTTTGTTTGCCCTTCCCTTTTCTAATTCCTTGAGATGTGATATTAGGTTGTTAATTTATGATCTTTATGTCTTTTTGATGTGGGCAATTAAGGCTATGAATTTTCCTTTCAGGAATACTTTCATGAAATCTCACAGATTTTTATAACTTGTGTCCCCTTTCTCATTCAAATCAAGGAATCTTTTTATTTCTATCTTAATTTCATTGTTGACATAATAATCACTCAGTACCAGATTGTTTAATTTTCCTGACTTTGTGTAGATTTGAGTGTTTCTCTTGAAGTTGATTTATGGTTTAATTCCACTGGGGACTGAGACATAGGGTATTATTCTGATTTATTTGTTTGTTTGTTTGTAGAGACAAGATATTATCAATATTTGGCCTAAGATATTATCAATCTTGGAGAACGTCCCATGTGCTGATGGGAATAATATATATTTGGTAGTTTGGGAGTAGAATTTTCTGTAAATACCTGTTACATTCATTTGTTTAAGAGTCTAGTGTTTCTTTTTTGATTTCCTGCTTTGAAGATTTGTATAGCTCTCACAGTGGAGTGTTGAAGTTTCTGGCCATTATTATGCTTCAGTACTATTTATTTCTTTGTTTAACTCTAGTAGAATTTCCTTTACTGTGAGACCTGTGTTAGATGCATATATATATTTAGGATTGTTATGTCTTCTTGTTGAATTGCTCTCTTTACCATTATATAATGACTGTCTTTATCTTTCTTTACCATTGTTGATTTAAAGTCAGTTTTATCTGATACGAGAATGGCTACACTTGCCCTCTTTTGGTTTTCATTAGTGTGGAATACTTTTTCCCAATCTTTCACCATGAGCCTGTTTTTATCCTTGTTTACACGTATTTTCTGGACTGTTTTTTCATCCAGTCAGCCAGCCTATATCTTTAGAGTGGTGCATTCACATTAAGAAATAGAATTGATATGTGTGAATCTGTTCTGTTCATCCTAATAAATAGTACCTTGCTGCTTTGTTTTTCTTTCTGTGTTGTTGTTTTATAGGAGTTTTGTGCTTTGGCTGTTTGGGGATGATTTTATATGGATGGGTATCTATTATGCTTATTTGTGTATAATGCAGATGTGAGTATTTCCTGCAGGGCAGGTCTTGTCATGATAAATTCCCTCAAAGTTTTCTTGTCTAGAAAAAACTTATTTTCTCCAAATATTGTGAAACTTCATTTTGCAGCATACAAAAATTCCAGGTTGGTAGTCATCCTGTTTAAAAGATCAAAGATGAGAACCCACTCCCTTCTGGCTTGTAAGATTTCTGCTAAGAAATCTACTCTTAGCCTGATAGGTTTTCTATTGCAGGAAAATAGTTGATACTTACATATAGAATTTTCTCTTTCATTTTGACTGTGGCTACAGTGATTATTATGTGACTTGAAGATGTCCTATTTGCTATGAACTTCCTGCCATTTGATTACCATCTTACATCTGGATGTCTGGATATCTGGCAATACCAGGGAAATTTTCCTCAATAATTCCCTCAAATAGATTTTCTTTGCTTTTAATGCTTGTTTATTCTCCCTCAGGGATACCTGTAATTGGTATGTTAGTTTGCTTCACATAGTCCCACATCTCCAAGTGATTACTCTATATGTTTTATTCTCTTCTCTGTCTCTTTAAATGATTGGGTTAATTCAAGAGCCTTATCTTCAAACTCTGAGATTCTTTCTTCTCCTTGTTTTAATGTATTGCTGAAACTTTCCACTATGTTTTGAAAGTCCCTAAATGACTCATTTCTTTAAGTTCAGTTATTTCCTTCCTTATGTTATCTGGTTCTTTAGTGCTTTTTTTAATTAATTTCCTCAGATATTCTTTTTTTTTCTTCTTTTTTGTTGGTTTTCAGCTTTCTCTTCAATTCCATTCATCTTATTTGCCATCCATATTCTGAATTCCATTTCTGTCATTTTGACTATTTCCTTCTAATAGGTGTTCACTGCTGTAGCTCCATTGTGATCCCTTAGGGGGGCCAGTCTGTTTTGACTTTTCATGTTTCCAGAGTTCTTTTGCTGGTTTCTTCTCATCTAAAACCTCTTTTCTCAACTCGGGGCTATTAAATTTACAGGGCATCTGTTCCTTGCAAGGAACTCTCTTGCTTGATTAGAATAAGGGGAAGTCCCTAGATAATTCTTTCCCCAACCACTCAGGAATGTTAATGCAGCAGCAGAGGGGTGTGTGCATTAGAAGCCTATAATGTAGTTGTTCTGATTTGTTTTGTTCACCTGTGATTGCCTCTGATCAAGCCTATGCTGAATACTGTTTGTGTTGGGTGAGGGATTAATCACAAAGTGGTTGTAGAATGTTCAGGTTGGGAGCTGAGTGAAACCCACTTCACTGAGGCTGATATTGGGGAGAATACTTTACCCCAGGTCTCCCATAAGGGGACAGCAGCAGCTGGGCCAGGCTAGCTAGACAATTGTTGTGGGTTTCCAGTCTGTGGGCATTTGCTCAAACCAGGTCACAGTGTACCAGAAGGTCAATCTGGGGGCATTCCTGCTGGGATGTTGGACTTTCAAGCAGTTCCACTAGGCTAGGGGCAGTGGTGGAGGCTCTAGGCTGGTGAATTAGAATCTAGGTGTAGAATTGGAAGTCTTTAGAATGATGTGTTGGGTCCAATAGGAGCTCTGGAAGCACAGAGGCAGAGCCTTGGACTCTGGTGTGAGTGTCAGAGCCAGGACTGGGGAGGAGCCTGAAGCAGGGATTCTAAGTAGGGCCAGAAGCAGAGCTGTGCAGGTACTAGGACTGATCCAACATGGAGAGTGGGTTCAGGGCCTAGCAGGTAGGAGGCAGTTGGTGAAGTCGGACCAAACAAGTGGCTTGCTCTTCTGGAGTCTCAGGGACCACATGGATGCCAAGTCAGAAGCAAGGGTCAGTTTCAGCAGCCCAAGGACCATGAAGTTCTCCCTATCCCACCCAGAACTTGCCAAAACAGTCAGTCAAAGCCTCTCAGGTCTGAGCGTGCTACACCCCAATCAATTCTTGTGCTGAGATACCATTGTGCTGTAGGGGAGAATTTCATAGTTTCCTGTCACAAGGAATGGCTAAAGAAACCCATCAATTAGTTCATGCCCTCCCCATCCCAGTATGGACCTGGCACCATGCACCAAGAGCTCAGGATGGCTTTAGTTGTTGCCTGATTTCCACCATGCCTGTCATCTGCTGCAATTACTCTTCACAGACTCCAGGCAGGTCCCTGGTCCAACCAGGTAGAGGTTGCAGTAGAGGGTGTTGTCTCACAACTCACACAGTGTCAGGAGGGTGAACATGGCACCCCCGTGCCCTATCCTTCTATTTTTTTCCCCAGGCATTTTCCCTCCACACAGAGTGTCTCACATTGCTTCTCTGTGATTTCATAGTGTTGGTTCAGAGAAGAGTGACCATTATACAGGCAGCTGCCTACATTTTTCACTTCTTTCCTTGGGAGTGATATGCCAGCAGGCTGCTTGTAGCCTGCCATCTTTTTTCCTGCTTACCATGCCTATTCTAACATTATTTGGAAGTTAAAAAAAAAAAATGACTTCCACAACCTCCTTTCTACTTATTCCCTTTCTCTATGCCTTCTTGACACTATCACCCACTGTTGTCCATGAAAAAAAAATGTTCTTACAGTGGGCCCAACATTAAACTACAACAGTGGTTTTATGCCTCTTTCCATTGGTTCTGGCGTGCCATTGGTGGGTATCCACCTTCTAAGGTCAGGACTGGATAGAATAGCAAAAGTTTATTACTTCACACAAATAGCTGTGTTCCCTCAGTGCCAATATACCCAAAGACAATCTATATCACTAGATATTAACAACACTCTACAAAACCAAGAGACATGGAAAAAACCATTTCCATAAAAGAAACTAGTTCATTACCTCTACGTTAGAATTATCCCACTAAAGGAAAATAGCATGCCCCCAGATGATAGCCCATTTTCAAAACAGAATAACAAATTTGAGATGAGTTTATTTGGCTCACTCCTTTGTTTGGGCAATTCATTAAGAATGTTCCTTTACCCTGGAAATAGAAGAAAAAGAGAGAGAAAAAAATGCACACAAACAACCAGTTCCTAAACAACACTAAGGACATGGGATTGATACCCAGGGGATGATGCAACCACATCATCATATTAGAGTACTAAC
The DNA here is from genome assembly GCF_027406575.1 of Nycticebus coucang. Taxonomy (NCBI): domain Eukaryota; kingdom Metazoa; phylum Chordata; class Mammalia; order Primates; family Lorisidae; genus Nycticebus; species Nycticebus coucang. Next base: position 166,746,353 of record NC_069780.1, on the reverse strand, counting down.
TCACATGCCAGTGATTGGTCTCAGTGGCCTGGTATTTATTTGCTAGCCCCAAATAGAACATACTGGCTATGCAGAATCAATTTATGGCCATAATGACCTCCAGGATGATTAGAGAGGTGTTCTCTGGGTTATACTTGGACACTTGGAATAGTAATTCAAGCCCTAACAAAACCAGCAAATTTCTTTCGTATAAAAATCTCACTAGATACATTCTATTTTATATTGATATGGTCACTTAGCTTCTACCCTTTTAGGTACTGAAAAAGTCATATGACTTAAAGAGGCATTAGTGAAGGATAGCCAAAAGGCTCTCATGACAGTCACATGAGCATCTCTGTTCTAAATAATGAAGTCTCATTTATGAAAAAAGTTGTGGTACAAAATCTCTTGGCCTTAGACATACTCACTAAAGCCAGGGAGGAATATGCACCATCATTAAGACTGAATGATGTGCTTATATCCCAGATGATTCAAGCAATATTAGCCAAGTAATAACTGATATGAAAACCCAAATAACCAAGATTTCAAATCCCAAATCCTCATTAATCAACTTGTGGATAGTTGTTTCTTGTCCTGGGAAAACTGGTGGCAAAAACTATTACTCATAATAGTAGTAGTAATTTATGTTCTGTCTTGCTTTTGTCTATAATGCTGTTATGATATCTGTCCACAGCTAGGTTGATGCACAACCAAAAGGGTCAAAGCAATGACTGCCCAAAGAATTGCTCTAATGGCAGTTGCATACCCTGAATCAGGCTTGCTTGTCCTTCTGTTGCTATAATTCAGTTTCAGTCCTCTTTGTTCTGTCCTAACTTTCTCCTATTTTTCTCTACATGGAATACTAGACTTCACAACTCCTTAGGAATAAACCTTCCTAGCAACTTGGGACATGAATCTTAGGAACAAGCCTCCCTAGCTGTAAGTGGTCAGATCAAAATGTGTTTGACCAGATACATTTTCTTTTTCTTTTCTTTTTTTAACTTTATTCAAATTAATATGAGGGTGCAATTTTTAGGTTACATTGTTCTCATTTCCAGGGTAAAGTTTCTACTTATAGAAGAGCCCCTCACCCAAGGGCCATGTTATATACTCACAAAATGCACATTAGGTGAGATCCCACCTCATACCCTCCCTCCTTCTGCCATACGTCCTTCCCCTCCCCCATCCCACTTCCCTCTACCCCCAAACTGGACTATATTAGTGTCTTATTGTTCTTATGAACATATAATTCTTTATATATTGACTTTATATTAGTATGGAGTACATTGGATGTTTATTTTTCCATTCTTGCAATACTTTGCTAAGAATAATGTGCTTCATCTCCATCCAGGTAAATATAAAAGACATAAAGTCTCCATCTTTCTTTTTTTTCCCCCCCTGAGACAGAGTCTCACTATGTCACCCTGGGTAGAGTGCCATGGTGTCACAGCTCACAGCAACCTCTAACTCTTGGGTTTAAGTGATTCTCTTGCCTCAGCCTCCCAAGTAAAGTAGCTGGGACCACAGGTGCCCACCACAATGCCTGGCTATTTTTTGGTTGTAGTGTTGCAGGAAGACAAGGCCCAAGGGAGAGAGAAAGCACCCTAACACCACGTTTATAAGAGGAAGAGCTTTATTCACCAGCCTGGAGCTTACAGCATAGAAGAATTTCAAATGGCCACTTTCCCCAACTGCCTTGGTCTTTCCCTTTTTATTGACAGTCAAAAAGTTCCACCCCACAGATATCCTTCTCCCTGGCCAGTTTGAAGCAAGCAGGAGATGCTATTCCAGCTCCTACAGAACTATAGGATTTCACAGAACTTGGAAATTTCCAAGTTCTAGGAAGTTAAGTTTACAAATTCCCAAGAGCTGAGTCACCATGGAGAGGACCCTGCAGGTGTCCTGGGTACTGCATGTATCCTTGTGGTCTCCTTGAGAAGACCTGTTCTCCTGCACCTCACCCTTCTCGGGTATCCTCTCTCAGTAGTTGTCATTGATTGTTGTTTGGCAGGCCTGGGCTAGATTTCAACCCAGCTCCAGTGTATGTGTCTGGCACCCTAGCCACTGAGCTACAGGTGCCACGCAGTCTCCAACTTTTTTAATGGCTGAAAGATATTCCATGGTATACATATACCACAGTTTGTTGATCCATTGATGGGCACTTAGGTTGCTTTCATGACTTGGCAATTATGCAGACTCATTCTATTTTTCCCTATCTCTTCTACAATGCTTTCTTTGAAAGAATTTGAAGAACGGGAGAGTATGTAAAGGAAAAGTAAAATCTTGAGACCCTCAAAATTCATTAAGCTAAAAAGGAGACCAAGCTTGGGAACTGCATCATGAAGCACAGCCATCCTCCCCTCAAGCCAATAGCTGTGATTTCACCACCCTGTGTCACAACTTTATATAAACCAGGTTCCCACAACAACAAAGATTCTTTGCCTCTCTGGATGGCTCTTACAGGGAATCACCTTGTTAGCCCTAAACCTGTAAGGATATATGTCTCCCATAAAACAAGCACATGCCAATTATAACCTTAGAGCTACAACCAAAATAAATCCTTGACCCTGATGATACTGGAATTTCTTCCTCAGTAGGTCCTTGGTCTTGGGGATTCAAAGAATGAACCCACGGACCACAGATCAGTGGTAAGATATGATTTTATTAGACAGAAAGAAATACAGAAGGAGTAAAAAGCACCAGAGCTTCTGGTAAAGGGGAAGACCTAAATTGGAAGTCTTTCACATGGGCCCTTTGTCTAGGGGTATATATGGCATTTTGGCCAGGACTTAGTAGGTGAAAAAAAAATCTTTTCAAAGTTAATGAGGGCATTAACAAATGAATGTAGTCCCTCCTCCACTAGGGCAAAGTTATCAAGTCCTTACAAGTTTTTGTCTCAGAGAAGGGATTGGGGCCTGTGCTCCCTACTCAAGGTGGAACTACCCAAAAAATGACTCACACGGCTTTGTTCATGACCTTGCTAGAGCCCAGAGGATGTGGCTTGGAAAAGGCAGCCTGTTTGTGCCTGGAAACGGGGATCTCATTTCTGAGCTCAACTGGGGCTAGAGAATGGGGGAATCACTGTCCAGCCCTGAGTGGTGGAATTCTGTATTACTCAGTTCTGGGAAGATCCACATTGATGCTATCAAAGACAAGTTTATCTCCACAGATGCAGACCAGGGACAGATGAGATCAGTGCATCCTCTGCCTACTCTGAGAAACTACATAATTGATTTCTTTCTTTTCAGCCTACCCTCCCATTCTTTCCTCTTTTCTGTATGCCTTCTCCTTTAAATACCCAGTTCCCAAATCTGTCTGCAGAGAGCCTGGACCACAGATGCTTTTCTGGTCTGTGCTTTTCCTGGGCATGTCCTTAGACTTTGGCTTAATGAACCTCAATTGATTGTGACTCTCAGTTTTAGTCACTGATTATTTAAGTTATCAAAGATGTTGCAGATCCAAAAGTCTCTGGCTGAGTAGTGCAGTTAAGGATGAGGTTAAGGTCTCTGGGTCCCCCACTCAAGACCAGTGGCCCTATACTGCTGTCAAGATTAAAGGAGGAAGGGTGGCACCTGTGGCTCAGTGAGTAAGGTGACAGCCCCATATACGGGGGTGGTGGGATTGAACCCAGCCCCAGGCAAACTGCAACAAAAATATAGCCAGGTGTGTGGTGGGTGCCTATACTCCCAGCTACTCAGGAGGCTGAAGCAAGAGAATCACCTAAACCCAAGAGCTAGAGGTTGCTGGGAGCTGTGACACCACAGCAAAGTCAGACTCTGTCTCAAAAAAAAAAAAAAAAAAAGATAAAAGGGGGAAATGAGGAAAAATAAAACTAATGACATCAGGAAGTTTAGGGACAAACACAATGGCCCAAGGTGCTTATCTACTTGCAGATCAGACCCCTTTGACCATTTTGGGTGCCAGTGATTGTGGTTCCCACCACTGAGTACATTATAGTCATTTTGGCTGCTGTGGCACAGTCCATAGCTGCCACCTGAGAGGCTATACCAAGATTTGAGAGGCTTGGCCTCTCACAGCCAAGAATTCAAGCTGTAACAATGGGGCATATCCACTCCTGCCTATTACCTAAGCTACCAAAGCCCCAATGAATTATTTAACAAAAGTCATTCTGCATGTAGAGTGCAGCATTGCACATTGCTTTGTTATTTCAGGACTTGCTACAAAACACCCTATTACAATGCAAAAGCCCAATTTGCCTAGTCAAAAAGGCCTTCAGGGCATGAAGTCTAACAATAGATGACTTTAGGCTGAAAGCCAAGGCCACCTAGGTGGAATGACAAAAATATATCCAAGCTACAGTGGCCAAAATTGTTGGCCTTGCCTATACTCACGAATAAAAAGGAGGCCCAACAACAGGCCTCTTTGGATATTGGAGATAGTATGGATATTTTTGGCCACCTTAGACAAGATGACCCACCAAGTTGCCAACTTTGAACAGGGTGCTTGGCAGCAACACTTGGAAGCCATTCAATAAGCTGTGCCCCAGGCACTGCCTTTGAAAGCCTGATAGAATTACAAATGTTTTCAGCTGCACACATGCTGAGCAGAATCTCTGGAAATAAAAAACTGCCACTGAAGAGCACCAGCCTCTTGGATTTTGGAGATGTAAGTTGTCTGAGTCAGCCACCAGAAATGGATCTTTGAAATGGCAACTTTTTGCTTGCTGCTGGGCACGGGTGAAAACTGAACATCTTATGGCCAGAATGCCACATATGACACTGTGACCTGAACTGTCCATCCCACCTGGGTGCTTACAAACCTCACCAATAAAACTGGACAGGCCCAACAAAGCCTGATTATCAAATGGAAGTGGCAGCTTCAAGATAGGGTCCTAACCAGGCCTCCAAAGGACAAGAAGGGACAAAGCATCCTATAGGACTATGGTCTCCAACCTCCAGACCATGGACTGATACTAGTCCCTGGCTTGTTAGGAACTAAGCCACACAGCAGGAGGTGAAGGGAGGGTGAGTGAGCAAAGCCTCATCTGTATTTATAGCCACTCCCCACCACTCGCATCACTGCCTGAGCTCCACCTCCTATTAGATAAACAGCAGCATTAGATGTTCACTCCTGTGAACTGCACATGCAAGGGATATAGGCGGTACACTCCTTATGAGAATCCAGTGCCTAGTGGTCTGAGGGGGAGCTGAGGGTGAGGTGCCACATTTTCATCACACTGGTTAACATAGCCTTCCTGGCATTTTCTTAGTTACTGTATTAAGACATTTATATTCTACGTTTACTAAGTTTCACATGTACCCTTGTAAGATGCACCGCAGGTGTAATCCCACCAATCACCCTCCCTCTGCCCATCTTCCTTCCTTCCTCCTCTCCCTCTCCCCCTTCCCCATATTCTTAGGTTATAACTGGTTTTCATTTGAAAGCCATAAATTAGTTTCATAGTAGGGCTGAGTACATTGGATACGTTTTCTTCCATTCTTGAGATACTTTACTAAGAAGAATATGTTCCAGCTCCATCCATGTAAACACGAAAGAGGTAAAGTCCCCATCTTTCTTTAAGGCTGCATAATATTCCATGGTGTACATATACCACAGTTTATTAATCCATTCGTGGATCAATGGGCACTTGGGCTTTTTCCATGACTTAGCAGTTATGATTTGGGCTGCAATAAACATTCTGGTACAAATATCTTTGTTATAATGTGATTTTTGGTCTTCTGGGTATATACCTAGTAGAGGGATTATAGGATTGAATGACAGATCTATTTTTAGATCTCTAAGTGTTCTCCAAACATCTTTCCAAAAGGAATGTATTAATTTGCATTCCCACCAGCAGTATGGAAGTGTTCCCTTTTCTCCACATCCACACCAACATCTCTGGTCTTGGGATTTGTGATATGGGCTAATCTTACTGGAGTTAGATGATATCTAAACGTAGTTTTGATTTGCATTTCTGTGACAATTAAAGATGATGAGCATTTTTTCAATTGTCTGTAGGCCGTGTGCCTGTCTTCTTCAGAGAAGTTTCTCTTCAATTCCCTTGCCCAGCCTGCAATGGGATCACTTGTTCTTTTCTTGCTTATATGTTTGAGTTCTCTGTGGATTCTGGATATTAAACCTTTGTCGGAGACATAACTTACAAATATCTTCTCCCATTCTGAGGGCTGTTTGCTTGCTTTACTTACTGTGTTCTTGGCTGTGCAGAAGCTTTTTAGTTTGATCAGGTCCCAGTAGTGTATTTTTGAAGCTGCTTCAATTGCCCAGGGAGTCCTCCTCATAAAATGCTCACCCAGACCAATTTCTTCAAGGATTTTCCCTGCACTCTCTTCTAGTATGTTTATAGTTTTATGTCTTAAATTTAAATCTTTAATCCAGTGAGAGTCTATCTTAGTTAATGGTGAAAGGTGTGGGTCCAGTTTCAGTCTTCTACAAGTTGCCAGCCAGTTCACCCAGCACCATTTGTTAAATAGGGAATCTTTTCCCCACTTAATGTTTTTAATTGGCTTGTCAAAAATCAAATAAGGGTAAGTAGCTGGGTTCATCTCTTGGTTCTCTATTCTGTTCCAGACATCTACTTCTCTGTTTTTGTGCCAGTACCATGCTATTTTGATCACTATCAATTTATAGTATAGTCTCAGGTCTGGTAGAGTGATTCCTCCTGCTTTGTTTTTCTTTCTGAGTAATGTCTTGGCTATTCAAGGTTTTTTTCTGATTCTGTATAAAATGAAGTATTATTTTTTCAACATCTTTAAAGTATGACAATGGAGCTTTAATAGGGATTGCATTAAAATTATAAATTGCTTTGGGTAGTATGGACATTTTAACAATGTTGAGTCTTTCCAGCCCTGAGCATGGTATGTTTTTCCATTTGTTAACATTTCCAGCTATTTCTTTTCTTAGAGTTTCATGGTTCTCTTTACAGAGATCTTTCACGTCCTTTGTTAGATAAACTCCCAAATATTTCATCTTCTTTGGCACTACTGTGAATGGGATAGAGTCCTTAACTGTTTTTTCAGCTTGACTATTGTTGGTATATATAAAGGCTACCGATTTATGAATGTTGATTTTGTAACCTGAGATGCTGCTGTATTGCTTGATCACTTCTAAGAGTTTTGTAGTAGAATCCCTAGTGTTTTCCAGATATACAATCATATCATCTGTGAAGAACAAAAGTTTGATCTCTTCTGACCCTATATGGATACCCTTGATCGCCTTTTCTTCCCTAATTGCGATGGCTAAAACTTCCATTACAATGTTAAAGAGCAGTGGAGACAATGGGCAGCCTTGTCTGGTTCCTGATCTGATTGGAAATGATTTCAATTTAATTCCATTCAATACGATATTGGCTGTGGGTTTGCTGTAGATGGCCTCTATCGGTTTAAGAAATGTCCCTTCTATACCAATTTTCTAAAGTGTTCTGATCATGAAGGGATGCTGCATATTATCAAAAGTTTTTTCCACATCAATTGAGAGAATAATATGGTCTTTGTTTTTTAATTTGTTTCGGAGGGGGGGTGTGTGTTCCATGGTGTAATGGTGAGCACTCTGGACTCTGAATGCATATTTTTTGAACCTATGAGCTGTTTTCCAACAGCCTTCCCTCATGTCAGAAAAATGACAACTGAGTAACTGAACTATTAAAGAACCACTGTGTGGGAACAAGGACTGTGACAGCAGGCTGCCAATGTATGTCTATCATGTGGGTGCTGAGACTACCATGGCCACCCTTGAGAGGACTTGACGTCATCTTTTTGGATACTCCATAGGACTTCACTCTGATCAAAGAACAACTTCACTCTGCCTATGGCACAAGACAGACTTTCCACGCACCCTGTCATCCACAGACCAGGGCAGCCCCTGAACGATGTAACAGCAGCCTCACACAGCCACTGATGGCCTGCTAGTGGAGTACATCCCCGTCTGACTAGGGCAGTGTGGACACTGCACACTGGTTTCCAGTGCTGGGGAAACGCGGCAATACAGGCATGCTGAGAACACTGAGCGTGGAGGGTGTGGAACCTGATTAGGCTGCACCTGCAAACTCCCAGTGTCAGTACCTTCGGCCACTCTTTTTTCCCTTTTCTCATTACAGTGCACTTCCTGGAGAAAGGAGGGCTGGGAAGTAGACCTCCATAGTACCCCAGATAGAACCCCCTAAATCTAATCTGGAAGTAAAGCTTCCCTACCTGCTTCCTCTCTATGAGTTCCCGCAGGGGTAAGGGATGTGACCGAGGAATACCAAGATGCTAATGTCCCTCTATTGGCACTATCTTCCCATTCAAGTGGGTCACATTTTCAGACATGCCCTGTGTTTATAGGATGTTTCCCTGTTTTCTAGACTAGAAGGAGGAGGCTAAAAGGTCTGGGTCAAGCAACAAGGGCAATTGTGCCCCCAGAAGCAGCAGCCCCTGGACTGGGTGCTACCCCATCAGCATCACTCTTCAACATCCAATGGACAGGGAACATGGGAGACTCAAGGGAGAAAGGGTACTGGGGCACTCACCTGAGAGTCTGCTTTCTCCACAGGACATGGCAGCAGGGGCCTGGAGGCATAACTCCTTCTTTAAATTCCCCCAAGCAGGGGCCACCACATGTACCCTGATGAGATGTTGGATCTGCCACCCCAGACCTTGTTATCTCATGAACCACAGTGGCCCTCTTATCCTGCTAGTAAATTTTACCAGCATTCTTAACACCAAAGTATACACCTGCAGAACCCAAGCCTTAGCTTACCAAGTGAGGATCCAGCACTAGCCTCATGAAAGGAAGCCAGAGTGCCCTGTGTTAACTGGCTCAAGGTGGCAAAATGTCATGACCATTACCAACAAAACCTCAGTGGGCTGGTACTTTAACACACTACTTTCCTTTGATTACATGGATGGGAAGTATCCCAGTGGCAATGACATAAAAGGATTGTCAGCCCTCTAATGCTAGCCCTCTCTGTAGGGGCTTAATGACCAGTATTGTATAGGGGGGAGCTGAGCTTGTGCAACTATAACTTAGCTGGTGAATGGCAAGACCCCCATATCCTTGATCAGGCCGCTGAAAAACAAAGTGGAGAAAGCAGTGCAGTATACACACCTGAGGGCTCCCTCTTTCTCTATAGGCATCCTGGGAGTGACCTAAAAACCAGGTGTGCAATGTGGGATCCTGTGTGTTGGTGAGGTAGAAAGCAGGCAGATGGTGGGATCCTGCACACTGGGCTACAGGAGGTCCCCCTGGATAGCACTCCTGGGAATGAGATGCACCACTGGGCCAGCAACCTAAAGCTGCTCATCAGGCTTTCTAGAAACAAAGAGGAGATGTAATTCATTCTAGCCTTGTGCCTTTATGAGACCTTTCATACCATTTAGGAGAGTCGGTGCTCATAGAATAATGATGATAAATCTGTCCCTAATCATGGCAAATATTGCATCCTCTACTGTCACCGTCATGGTAGACCAGCAGACATCCTTCAGTGCTCTTGGGAAGACTGCCCCAGGAAGGCCTGACCATCTGCTGGTGAGAGCAGTCCTGGTGAAATGTATTCTAGCAATGGCTCCCAGTTCTCAGGAATCACTGTAGAATGTGCTAGCTATGTAGGCGACATGGTGATCCAGAGAGAAAATGACTGGAATCTCCCAGGTTGTGCTCCAGTCCTGCCAGAACAAAATGTCATCTAATGCTTAATCCAGTGAGTCACGTTACCCCAGGATCTAAACTCAGCGAGGTGGGAGGGGAGTTGATTCCCCAGGTCCCTCAGTTCTCTCAGTTGTGAAGTGGGGAACAGGAGGATGAGATTCCAACCATCCTTGGCAGCCTGTGAGACTTGGGCTGCCAACTGGAATGAATGAGAAGCATCTAAAGTCTCTTGCTGACTACGGCACCTGACTTGTGTGCACTTAGCCAGTGCACTTAGCCAGGTTCATGTGTGAACCTGCTTCCCACATACTATTTCTCCAGACCCACTGGTTCAACACACAGGCTGGTAAGAGGAGTTCGGGAGACAGCTCTGTTATAATCTGTATTTATTGTTCTTTTCTCCTCTCATTAATCTTTATAGTGCATATGTTACCTAATTACATGCAGATTGTGGGGCTGCAGAAGGGGAAAATCTCTGTGACATGCTCCATGTCTCCCATCCTGATGCCTACCTTAGTAGTTTCTAAACCTCAAAGCCAAAGGGGAGGAGAGTTAGCGAATGGTGGGGTAGGCTTAATAAAGGAGCAGTATGCGTGAATGCTCAGGTGAATTCTAGCTCCCATTAGTAACTGTGAAGTCCCCATTCTCCTGTGCACATGGGGACATTTCAATGTGGACATATACCTCCTACTCAGTAGTGCAAAACCTTTCACACTGAGGACTTCAGAACCATACTGACTAAAAAGATCATCCATGTAGAGGTGACATTTCTACACAACACTAAAAAGAGTGGTTTTCACCTTTCTTATGCCACTTAATGCTAAGTGTCCACTGGTCTGTGACAACACGTAGCCCTCTGCGTTGACCTTGGCCTCACGTTTCCTTCAGCTTCCTGGCCCCACGCAGCCACCTGCACGCCACGACCAGCAGCTTCCCACAAAGCCACACGGTGCCCAGAGCGAGCCCCAGCAGGAACCCCAGCACGTCCAGCAGGTGCCGCTCATGCCAGGGCTGCTGGAAGGCGCGCGGCTTGAGGTGCGCAGCGCCCCCTGTCTGCAGGATGTGGTCGACCCAGCCCACCAGCCGCTGGGCGGGGCTCAGGGGGTGGGAGCCCCTGATGACGCTGGCTGCCACCGCTGCGGACTTGTACCTGTTGACGGAGACAGAGGGGCACGTTACCCATGTGATGTCCCCAGACTGAGACTCTGTGATCCTTTCCTATTTGATGCTCTGAAGACTGCGTGTCAAGGACAATTTGTTGGTCTGCCTCTGCAATAGTCTAGCTGGGCCCCCTTGAAAACTTCAACAGTGTACCCACTTGCCAAAATCCATGCTTATTGCTAAAAGTGCCAAACTATGTAAAAGTGACTCAGTTGGCAAAGACTAGTCCCTACTCCAGGGAAGCTTACAGAAAATTACATGATATAATTATTATAAGTACCTGTGGACATACAGCACCTACCTTTATGCCAGTTTCTAGACTGGGGAAAATATGTCACTCTGTGCCGGGTCAGGACAAGGCCTGCACTTTCCAGCACCATTAAAGGATCATGTTACCCATGGCTAACTTCCTAAGCTGCTGTCTTTGAACCACAAGCCTAGTACTATCTAGTGTTTGATTGAATTCTTTGCTGTCACTATCTTAAAGATCTTTATAACAAGAAATCCTACACTTTCATTTTACGCCAGGTCCCACAAATTATGAAGCCAGACAAGATGGTGCACAATGTCTGGAGACAATCACAGCAAAGAATGGCTCCTTCCTGGAGGACAGTAGATGAATCATGGCCTTTTGGGTCTGAGACTTTCAAAAATCCGGTGAACACTATGAACCTCTTCTTCAGTAAATGAACATCCACAACACACGAAATTGCAAATATATACAATTATTCTAGAGATACTGACACCTGCAACTTACTATCTGTTCTAGGATTAAGAACCATGAGACATGTGGGGTTTTTTTTCAGTCATTCAACTGAAAGTGCTTGAGTTGCTCCTAAGGTAAGCTTTGAGGATTATGTCCTTGAATTTCAATTAGTTATTTAGTCCTCCTTAGTTATAAGAAAGAGAACGTATATTTGTCTCTTCACATGAGGTCATTCATTGTTCTGGATAAGTAGTTAATTTCCAGGACGTCACTGATCATTTTCTATGCTCACTTGACCAAAACCCAGTAGCCACTCACTTTATGGCAGGCTCTGTGCCAGGCACTGGGAACACAGTGGAAAACAAGAGACACACACTGGTGTAGTCGGGAAGATCAATATTCTCCTCTCTCTGGTGTAGGGGGACAGATAATAAAACATAAGCAAATGGGGTAGCTACAGACCCTAAGAAGTGTTAAGAAAGAAAAGATATAGTTGGGCTAGGAGGAAGAAGAGCCCACCTAGGACAGTCTGAGATGAACTCTCCCAACACCAGAGTTGGAGATGAGATGGGAGGTCATGAAGGAGGCCTCTGTGAAGACCAGGAAAGGAGTGTTAGCCCCCCCAAAAAACACCAAAGGGGAGAAAGACTGGAGCATTTGGAGAACAGAAGGACAACATCCTGCCTCAGTGGGAATTCCCCTGGGAGAACCCCAAATATGAGAGCTCTCAAAGAGCCCCTGTTTGTGTGGTTTACGTTCTCTAAACCAAAGATATAGAAAATTATTCTCAGCATCTAACTAAAATTGCTCTAATGTTGCTGGCAGAGGACACAGGTCAGCAGTTGGCATTGTTGGCATCACACACATGCTATCTCATGTCCTGGAAAATACAGTTTTCATTGAAAACAGACCCTAACAATGTCATTAGTGCTTATGTTTTCACCCAGCCTAAGGGAGCAAACCCCAGGGAGCGGCATACCTCTTGTCTTCTATGATTTGTTTCATCTTCAGAGCCAATGTCTCTGCCTTGAGCTCCTTTAACTTAATAGAGACACCAATCTTTTTGGCTTCTACTCGAACCATATTTTCAGGCTGGTCTCCAAAGACAGGGATGCCCACCAAGGGCACACCATGCTGGATGGCCTCCATGATGCTGTTCTGCCCGCCATGGGTGACAAACAGACGGATGCGGGGGTGAGCTGTTGCAAAGAAGAAAAGAGTGAAATTCAGATTGAAAAGTTTCAGAACACCAGGCAGAGCAGAGAGAGTGGAAGAAAATGTCATGGGGATCCAGGGTGTATTGGGACCATTTTTAGAATGACATATCTTGGGGCACATCCAGGGAAGCAGTTCTCAGATGCAGGATTCCAAGTCTTGCCCTTGTATAAAGGATTCGCAAAAGCCAGGTAAGTCTGGGGACCCAGGGAATTCTATTGAGAAGAGGGGAGTGCAAGCTGAATATCCCTCTCCCTCTCTTCTCTCATGTCTTTCTCTCTCCACGCTTCTTTTGCCCTCTGTCTCTACCTACCCAGTCTGTCTGTCTTGAGCTCTTTGTTATCCACTAACAATGTCCTTTGCTTTAACTCCTGATTCATTCATTGACATTACAACTCATCACTCATAAAATGGTAGACTAAATTATGTCAGAAGCCCGTTGAAAGCAGAGACTGGACTCAACACCGCAATTTGTCCATGTAATGTCCTTCCATCCAGCAGTGTTTGGAGCTAACTAAAATGATCATTATCATAAAGAGTACATCTAAACCTGCAATGTGGATCAAATTCTCCTTGCCTCCTCTTGGAAATGAGAATCATCGGCTCCTCTTCAGAATTAAAGAAATACGGGTGGCGCCTGTAGCTCAAGCGGCTAAAGTGCCAGCCACATACACCAGAGCTGATGGGTTCAAATCCGGCCTGGGCCTGCCAAACAATGACAACTGCAACCAAAAAATAGCTGGGCACTGTGGTGGGCACCTATAGTCCCAGCTACTCGGGAGGCTGAGGCAAGAGGATCGCTTAAGCCCAGGAGTTGGAGGTTGCTGTGAGCTGTGACACCATGGCACTCTACCCAGGGTGATAGCTTGAGGCTCTGTCTCAAAAAAAAAAGAATTAAAGAAATACATTTGCAGAAGATGGACAAGGAATCTGTTTCTTAAATGTTCAGGTGATCTTGAGACATATCTTGGTGATGGGCCTCTGCTCTGCTCAGTGCTGAGCGGAGAGGTGTCTCTGACAAGCAGCACTGAGAGCACAGGTAACTTACAGGGAGAGAAGGAACTCTCTGGACCAGACAATTGAGGTTGCTAAGGTTGGCACTAGGGTATGTTGGCACATCCTAAACTAATCATTGGCATCAGTGTTGTGAAGCTTGAAGCTGCTTAGATCCAGAGGATGCGTCTATGTGTGGGTGTGTGTTTGGTCACATGTGGTTGAATTGCTGCTCACAAGCCATTAAAAAGAGTGGCAGTATCCCCTTCCCCCCATGTGTAGTCTCAGAGTTTATAGGTTGTCTTGCCTTTTTGGTGACCTAGTCCAAGACTAAATGCACTGTGGTTAAGGGGACTTGACAGGAACATCACCTCTGCCTGCAAACATCAGGCCGGGAGTAGAGAAGAAGGCAAGGTGGCTGTCTTAGCTTCTGCCATTAGAAGCACACTCTGATTCACCACACTTCTGGCTGATGACGCCTTCCTGCCTGCTGCAGCCTTACCTGAACCTATAGGCAGCTCCTTCTCAGGCTGGGATGAATGCCCAGCTACAGGTCAGGGTCCTGATGACCCCAGAGACAGGACAATGGAAAGAGAGGAGCAGGCCTGGACAGCCCTTACCCAGGAGGTCACTCTGAGGAAGCCACTCCATGAGTTTCACATTTGCAGCCATGTTGACATCTTTGGGCCAATGGGAATGCTTACACCTCCATATCACCCCTTGGGGGAGGTGGGCAAAGGCACTGTTCATCTCCTTGAGGACTTCCTTGAAGCTATCGATGTTCACCATGGAGCCCATAGTCACAAGCACAAAACCAGAGTCCCCAAACTTGGCAATGAAGTTCTCCAAGTACTAAAGAGGGATAACAAAGCAAAAACACAACAGAACTCCTTATGAAAGCCTCAGCTACCGCAAAATGAAACTCACACTGTTCCTTATTCACTGACATAAACTCTCATCAGTGTCTCTCACCAGTGCCTTAACCTCACAGTCCTGAAACAACCATCATGGCCTCTGGGATAGCTCAGCACCCCCTGCACCATCCACCCATGTCCATTGCATGGGTGAGAACATCTCTCTTCTTTCGAACCCTGACCCCAGCTTCAGGGCTATTCTGTTCCTCCTCCCACTATATTTCCAGGGGTGTTGGGGACATTGTACAGAATTGGGCACTTGGGAATTTCTCAAAGCCAAACCAGAGGTGATGGTGTCTGGAAGAGCAGCAGTGTAGGGTCAGAGCCCAGCATGGGGAGTGGGTTTCTGGAGGCTGGAATAGAAGGTGGGAGAAAATCACTGTTGCCAGCAGAGTAAGGAGTAAGGCTCCTCCTTACCCCACAAATCAATCAGCGCTTGTGCATCCCATGTTCTAGCCACTGACCTTGCCACATATTTCATCCTCCACCTCAGTGCTTCACCCCTCTGACTGCAAATGATAACCACATGGGAAGGCTTGTACAAAGCAGCAATGCCCAGATGCGAAGACAAACCTGAGCAGGGTGTGTCTCCCAGGCCCCTGGCAGTTCTTAAGGAAGGTGGTCTCTACTGTCCGCACTGTGGCTTTAACATATTTTGTCAATTCTTGCTTCCAAATGTTTCTTCAACCCTGATTCTCTCTGCACATCTGCAGCTCCCCAAGCTCCCACTCTAGTAGGAGTCCAGCCTCTAGTGGATTCTGCCCAGCACACCACTGTCTGATTGACCATTGTAAAAGAGCACTTTAAAACAGTCTTGTCACCCTTTCTCTAACTACAAAATCAACCTTAACCCACTATATAAAAATTGGAAAATGCAGAGAAGAAAATTTTTCTTTAGAAAAAGCAAGTGTTGTCTCACAAAGATTCCAGCCCTCTCCTGCCTTTATCATCCTCAAAATTCCTTCCCTTTGCTCTGTGGCCCAGGCCTGCCCCACCCTCCCGACAGCAAAAGCCTCTGCTAAATTCCCAGGGCTTCACTTGAGCAATAGTCCGGTCAGGCCACAGCTGCCCAGGGGTCCCAGACTCAGGGCCATCTGACTTCCACCTCCTCACTAGGCTCTGCTATCCCTGCCTGGTGGGGAGGAGACATCCCTCCCAGCTCCTCTCCTTAACTCCTGCCACCAACACAAAGATGATCTCTCCCCTGATCACTCCCCAGGTCTTCCTGCTTACTCAATGTGAGGTGGTGCAGGAGAGAAGCCACTTTGATGCCTTTAAGTCCCAGGGCAAGTCCAGGTCCTCAGGGCCTCTCAATTGCATGGTGCTGGAAAGATCACTTACATCACCTGATTCCTTGTCTCCTTTATAAAAATGGAGAGGATAACACCTACGGGGGTAGGATGTTATACATGATAACTTCTGCATAGTGACAACCCAGCTGTTATAGGCAACGAGCAACTAACTAGCTTTAGCTCTCCTCCTTTCTAGAACCTTCTAAAGCAATGGCTCTGAGTCTAAGCTGCATAATAATCACCAACACAATGTTCACAAATAACAGTGTCTTGTGTCCACCCCAGACAAATCAGGTCAGGAGGTCTAGGTGGAGATAAGCGCCTCACTCTCTGGCAGGAGATACTGGGCTGACACGTGCTGTTCTAGCTGTCCCTCAGCCCCATGTGCTCCCACGCGCTGACGAGTAAGCATTGTGATAACACAACCCTCATAGTGTTGTCAGTCAGTAACTCATCTCCTGAAATATTAATGTACTGAGCGTCAACAGCATATTTACTCTGCACATGGTTACATAAAATGCAAATGAAAATAGTAGCTTTCATAAAGTGCTTATTGCACGGAGGCCAGGAATACACTGAGGCAGGGGAGGAGCCATGGGTGGAGCCCTCAATCCCAGGCCCCTGCAAGGCCACACACAGCACTTCCACAGCCCTGGGGGGAGAACGTCCTTACACAGCAGGCCCTAGTGCCTCCCTGCCCAGCCCTGGCCCTGTCTCAGCACCCCCCTGGCAGGGGGCAGCCACCAACCACGTGCTAAAAGCCCCAGCCTGAATTCTAAATTGAGAGCTAAGGGTTTACTTACTTGTGGTACTGGTTTAGTAGGTTTGGCCATTAAACCTCCAACATAGACAGTGTTGGGAAGTAGGGGCCTGGCAAAATCAAAGGCAAAGTCAGAGTTAACGAACCACAGCTCTGCTTTCAGTAGAAGATGAGACAAAACCGGCCTTGAGCCTTCTGGGAAGTGCTCTTTGATGGTGCTGTCAAACATAGACTGAACTTGCCATTGTCGCCTAGAGAAAGTGAAGAAAGTCACAAAGTTCTTCACTCGTCCCCAGAAGTCCATGTGGTCAGTTAACAAGGAACCGTACACAGGAACATAGGACAAGGGGCTTGGTAGCCCGAAGTCCAAAACAGCAAATGACGTGGTGAGAATGGACACAAATGGCTTCCTAAGCTTCTCAGTGATCAGGAAAGGACAGTAGTCAAAACTTTCAATTATCACCAGTTCGAAGTTCTCATTCTTTAAGGAATCCATGATATCCCTTCTGCTTAGCAAATGACTGCACTGAAACCCCAGTTGTTCCTTCACCTTCAATAAGTTTTCAAATATCCCTCTGTAAGAAAGAAAATGCATGATGAATATTCATAGAAAGTATTAAATTCACATTGTATAAAAGAATTCTGAGATACAGAGGAAACACTCCAGGCAAGCAAAAACATATCTAGCAGAGCCCACATATTCAACCAGGTTCCCCCCAATACCCTCGTCCATGGCCATTCTGGTTCAAATGTTTCTGCTCCCTCGAGTATAACCGTCTCCCCTCTGCCTCACCCAGATCCAAATCCCATCCCATCATCAAAACCAATTCAAGTGCTTGCTTCGGCAGCACATATACTAAAATTGGAACAATACAGAGAAGATTAGCATGGCCCCTGCGCAAGGATGACACGCAAATTCGTGAAGCGTTCCATATTTAAAAAAAAAAAAAAGTTCAAATCCTTTCTGCTCTGGATATCGTCTCTGACAACAGTAGATGTCAGCGTTCTGGGTCTCCTTGATAAATTTCACAGTGCTCTGTTTAACCCTCCTTATTATAAACTGACTGTTTATGTGATGATCTTGCTTACTCATCTAAACCTGTAGGAAACTTGATGATAGAGTTTATCAATTTTGATGACATATGGGTTTTTTAAATGATTGTGTGTTTGTGTATGAGACATTGCCTTACCCAGGTAACACTGATCATACACGTATTAGCGCCAAAAATCTTAGCTAAAAATGAGAATTTTAACTTTCTATATCTACAAGTTAGCAGAAAAAGCCAAAACTAAAAACAACCTTGTTTTGAAACACATTATTAGTCTTCCCACCTCAATGCACATTAGAGTATTCAGAGAAGAAAACACAAAAACCTTTGTGACAATTAAGACTTGTCTATGCTGTTACTCCAGGAACCTTTCTTCCTGCAGTGCTTTTCCATCATTCCATGCAAAGAATATGATCCTGTTTTACAGCATGCTAAGGAAATAGATGAGGATGCCCAAGCCAGTCATAGATGTTAGGGCTCTAGATATCAGGGGCCTGCTGGCTGCTTAAAAGACAGAGAAAACCAAGGCCTTGGTACACCTGTAACCTGTACATCACTGCACCACTACCTTTCAGTTTCAGAATTCCCTGAAGCTCTGAATTTATTACATATAAGCAGATATTTGCCTACCCTTTAAGACCAGCTTCAAGTCAAACAGTGAAAGTCATTGGCTAAAATCATCCTCTGTTGTATATTTTTAAGCATTTGTATAACCGAGGAATGATTGCCAAATATTTGGGATAATTTCAGTAAAGTGAAACCATCTTTGGAATAGATTTTGTTGATTATATTTAAAAATAAGCTAGTAAATTTTCAAATGTTAAGAATTTATTATTTCTTACACCAGTCCTAAGAAATATTAAACTGGGGGAGAAGAGACAAGACATACCCTTAAAATGTATAACTCACTATGTAAAATGATATAGGTTGTGTCAAATGGGTGGGTTAGATCAGATCTATAGAGGAGGATATGTGGTTTCCCAAACTGAGTGAGGAAGAAGGCTTTGTGGAAAAGTTTAGATTTGAGAATCATCTTGTAGAATGTGCAAAGAAAGAAGAGAGGTCGAGCCACTATAATTAACCAAGGTAGGCATGGATTTCCCCCTTCCTCTTTTATTTTCCCAAGATTAAAACATTATTTGTTCCTTTTCATTCTAGATGAAGCAAAACTAGTCAGTTTCATATCTTATTTTGTACCAGGCTGGTTGCTTTATAAATCAAAAGGGTCTGATGGCCAAACTTTCAATTTCTGCAAAAGCAATATTCATAAGTCTTCCCTTTACTTTTAAGTATGTTTGAAGAGAAGGGAGGAAAATAAGAGGGAAAAAGTGGCTCCAATTTTCTCATCAACACTGAGAAGCTGAGGGACATATCCTTTCTCCAAGTTGGGGAAATTACAGACAAAGTTTGTAGGTGAGGTGTTGGAAAGATGTCCCAGAAAGACAATCTTTCTTTCTTTTTTTTTTTTTTTTTTTTGTGTGTGTGTGTGGTTTTTGGCCGAGGCTGGGTTTGAACCTACCACCTCCAGCATGTGGGACTGGCGCCCTATCCCTTTGAGCCACAGGTGCTTCCCAGAAAGAGAATCTTTCACTTTGTACAGAAATACATTCATGCTCATAGCATAAGAAGGAAAGTACAGAGGCAGAAAGAATTCCAGTGACTGTACCAAATCCACCCACCTATCAGTCATCTAGCCACCTTTCCATACATCCATCTACACATCCATCGGTCTATCCATCTGTCCCTTTATCTTACCCTCATTCCAAATTTCCATGCATCCATCCATTCATTTGTATTATTAAAATGATGAGTCTGTGTATCAAAGAATAAAAAAACTACCTGCCATTGAAAGCTTCTTCTATAAAGAAATTGAAACTCTTATTAAATTCTCTTTGATGATCTTCAGGTGGAAGCCAACTGATAACTTGGTATGATTTTTCCTCCTCTTTAAAATCTAAGAGAAGAGCAATGGGTTAAAAAAAAGTAACTATGCCCACAACATGGTAACATTAGCAAAACAATATCAAAATTTGTTTATTCCAATGATTTTATATTCATTCGAATGTTTGCTCTCAGGTGTTTTTATCTTTTGCTGCTTTCTTATTCATTCAGTCTTATACATTGTTAACATTTATTGAGATCCCTACAATGATTGATGATTTTTTTTTTTTTTTCAGTTTAAAGTGACAGCAGGTTCCATTTAAAGATATAGCTATTTGCCTCTGTTACTACTGGTAAGATAACACAGGCAAATTTAGTGAAAGATGATCTGTCAAAGTTGCACACATAGAAAATAGCAGAGTTTATATTTGTAATTCAATACAGTAGAGGTCTGTTGATCCCAGAGCCTCTGTTCTTTCTGTTTTAGAAAAATATATATATATATTTATTATTAAAATGATACACTCAAATAATTTTTAATTCAGTACAAAAGTACTAATAGGCTTAATTAAAATAGTAGTCCCCTACACACATAATTACCAGCTTGGCCCCTTCCCCATTATCTGGTGTAATAAAAGTCTGACTTCATTTTGGATCTTTGACTCTTGACAGGCTTCAAGCCCTATTCCCTTCCCCACTCTGGGCTTTGTCTGGGCAAACTAGTAAGAAAATCTACACACTCTCTCTCTTAGCTGTGGTAGGAGTGTCAAACCACGCAAGTCAGGCCAGCAGCAGGGACACTCAGCCCATCCCAACTCCTTCTCATAATAAATACTTAAGCCAGTCATCCTTCCCTGCTCTAAAGCCATTTTTCAGACTTACTTGGAGGCTTGTCCTACTTTTCTGAAAAAGCCCCATTCTGTGAGTAATAAACCTTTCATGTCTTCTTAATTCATGTGTGCTTTCAGGAGATGACATCCAAACTAAATGTTATACAGGAGTTGGAGGCAGATTAAGAGATTAAGACACGGTCACATTTTAAGGCCCCCATGCCCAATATCATGGAAGTTATACACGGAGCAACTAGCAAATACTTATCAGTCATTGCTTTGGCTATTTTGTTCTCTCTTGTGCCTATTTCATCAGGCTTTCCATGGTTTGTCTTCACCTAGGAGGGAGTACAACACACCTGCAACTGGCCGCCCATGGCATACTTCAACAACCCTATGGCCCTGCCTGTGCCAGCAAGATCATGGCATGGAGCTCTCTCCAGGAGTACAGACATGACCTTACACTGAGAACGTCCTTCTCTATGGAGATTCATTTAACACACTTATTCAAGACACAAAACCATTCACAGAAGGCTCAAAAGAGGAAAAGCCATTGCCCCACACAAAGAATAAGACTTAGAATCTCAGTTAAGTCCCAAGAATTTGATCAGTTAGAGGCCTCTCCATCCCTGGCACTATCTTAGAAACAACCATTGAGCCTGCCGTCCTCCACAGTGTTGCAAGCCCAACATCTTTTAGGCCTCTTCACATTCTAAAGATAACATATTTCTCATTTATAAATTTTGCTTAAGTCTATTCGTGCCTATTATTTGAAAATCAGCCCATTTGGAATATGGACTCCTATAATAAAAGGCTCTAAAATCCACACAGATTGTAATAAAATCGACTCTTCTCTTGGTACCACTAGAGACAACTCCACATAGAGGCTTCCCCAACCTTCTCTCATGCCTCCTCTAGAGTCCTCATGATGACTTACCATGGCTGCATTAGTTCCCTATTGCTGCCGTAACAAACTGTTACAAACTTCGTGGCTTCACAACACAAATGTATTTATTATCTGGAGTTCAGAAGCCCAAAATGAGTCTCATTAGAATAAAATCATGTGTGGATAGGGCTGAAGGCTCTAAGGAGAAATCCAGTTTCTTGTCTTTTTCATCTGCTAAAGGCTGTCTGCATCCCTAGCTCACGGCTCCATTCCAAAGGGCAATCATCTCACTCTAGTTTTTTCTTTCATCATTACGTCTTTTATGATTCTCTTATCCTCTTCTTTTGTTATTTTTTCGATTTTTTTAGAATTTCAGGTTATATGAGGTTACATACAATTAGATTACATTGTTTGCATTTGCAAGAGTTCAACTTGCAGTTGTGTCCTTCACCCAGGGAGTGTGATACATACCTGCACATTGTTCTCACTGGGAAGAAACCCACTGACCTCTGTCCCCGTCCCCTACTCTTGAATTTAATTGAGTTTTTCTCTCATGTGAACATGTTATTAATTATAAGTTTCAAGTTTGTACTGAAAATTACAAGTTTCAAGTTTGTACTGAGTACATATGATACTTGTTTTTCCATTCTTGTGATATTTTACTTAGGAGAGTGCTACAAATCCATCCAAGTTGTAACAAAAGATACAAAATCTCCATATTTTTATGACAGAATAGTATTCCACGGTACACACATGCCATAGTTTATTAATCCATTCATGTGTTGAAGGGCATTTGAGTTGTTTCCACATCTTTGCAACTGATTAGGCTGCTATAAACATTCAAGTGCCTACGTCTCTATGATAAAATGATCTTTGGGGCAGATACCTACTAATGGGGTTGCAGGATCAAAGGGGAGGTGTACTTACAGTTCTTTGAGGGCTCTCCATACTTCTTTCCATAAAGGTTGTACTAGTTTGCCATCCCACAAACAGTGCCCTTCTCTCTGTACCCACACCAGCATCTGTTGGTTTGGGACCTTGTGGTGTGGGCCATTCTCATTTGGGTTAGGTGCTATCTTAAAGTGGTTTGATTTGCATTTCTCTAATAATTAGAAATGATGGGCATTTTTTCATGAGTTTGTTGGTCATTTGTCCTCATGTGAAAAGATTCTGTTAATGTCTCTTGTTCAGACTTTAATGGGTTTGTTTTCTCCTTCTTTGTTGATTTGCATGAGTTCTTTGTAGATTCTGGTCATTAACTCTTTGTCAGATTTGTAGCATGCAAATATCTTCTCCCATTTTGAATGTTGTTGTTTTGCTTTGTTGATTGCTTTCTTACCTTCTTAGCTGTGCAGTAACTTTTTAACTTGATTGATACAGGGTCTTCCTCTGTTGCCATAGGCTGGAATTCGGTGACATTGTTGCAGCTCACTGCAACCTTAAATTCTTGGGCTCAAGCTGCCTTCCAGATACACACCACCATGCCCAGATAATTTTTTCTATTTTTTTGTAGGGACAAGGTCTTCCTTTTTTGCTCAAGCTGGTCTTGAACTCCTGGCATCAAGCTATCTTCCCATCTTGGCCTCTCAAAGTGCTGGATTACAGGTATGAGACAACATTCCCAGCTAACTCTTCTTTTATAAAAACTCCTGTTATTACATTGTACATATCTGGATAATCCAGGATAATCTTCCCATCTCAAAAATCCTTATATTACTCACATCTGCAATGTTTCTTTGAATACCTAAGAATGCATATTCATAGGGTCCAGAGATTAGGAAATGGATATTCTTTTTCAATTAGCAATAATCGCGCCTCGGATAAACCTCATTGGCTACGATACTGCCACTGCGCAAAGCTAGGAAATGGATATTCTTGAAGGGGAATTATGTGCCTACCACAGACGGGTTGCTAATCCCAAACATTCATGTACATCCACATGGAATTAAAATACATTCATCTCATCCCAACATCCCCCAAAAGATCAAAGAATTAAATCATCAACTCAAAGTGAAAAAAAGAAATCTCATCTAAATCTCATCAGCTGAAGTCTCAAATCATGTCATCCACATAATTTAAATCACATATAGGTTAGTGTCCAGGGGCAAAATTGCTCTTCATCTGTGGATCTATAAAACTAGGAAATTAGCTATCTTCTCCCCAAACCAAAGGTGGAACAGGTACAGGATACTAGTTATAGAAATTATCATTTAAATAAGAACAAAACAGAAGAATAAAAATGAGTCAAGAGAAATTTTCACACCCACTGGGAAAAGACTGGGAATAATCCTCTGCTCTACAGCTCAGCTCTATACACTTGAAGCTCTGCCCTATGGGGTCACTGCTTTACCCTCAGAGTTATTTTCTTTTCCATGAAGGGTAGCATGTGTTTGCAGCTGAGGAGGGATCACCCGTCTTCTTCTTACGGAATTTTGGAAGTCCAACAGGTTTCTTTCTGGTCATTCTCTCTTTCTGTTTTTTTCCATCCAAATTTGCACTGGTTTTGCTGGCAAAAAAAAATCTCATGTATGTGGCAGATTTCCTGTGTATGTTATAAAATTTCACTTCACTAGATAGAGGGTACACAGAATTCATCTAGATAATTTTATCCCTATTTTTAACTTCTACCACTATGGTAAAGGGATCCATGAGTCCAACACCTAATGGCAGGACAGATTTCTGGGTGGCCTTGGACTGACCCTGCTTCTTTCTCACCTTTCTAACATAAAGTTTTCAAAAATAACTAAACTATGCTAAGAATATGGCATCTTGAGATAGAGAGGGACTGATTCACATTCTGGTCCCCAATAGGAGCAAGTTTTCCTTCCGCGCATTAGTCCAGTGTGTCATGTTTCCCCAGAGTATAAAACCCGGCTGGGCTGCTTCTCATGGGCCTTCGTCTACAAGGCAAGTGGAGGATGCACATCTGAGCCTCCATTTGGCCCAGGCAGCTTTCTGAGCCTTGAAGGATCAGCTGACAATGAATTCTAGGCTTCTGTTGCCCCTTGCTGGCCATCTATGAATACTAAATCCACCTCACATAACTTGTACAAGTGTGTTCTGTCTTACTAAACTTAAACAAATTGCTAACCAGTACACAGTGAACCTGATTCACACTAACACATGGGTGGGGAATCTGCAGCCTAATGCTACATGTGGCCTTCTAGTTCCTTCTAGGCCTTTTGATTTAATCAACATTTTGTCAAACAAATTCTTTTATTTTTATTAATACATTTTTGTCTGTCTTCTATATTTTTATTTTTTAAATGAATGTATTTAAAATACCAAAGACCAAGATAAGCCTCTTAGATGGACTGGCACAATTAGAACATTACGAAGCCATAACTCCT
Organism: Nycticebus coucang; assembly: GCF_027406575.1. Taxonomy (NCBI): domain Eukaryota; kingdom Metazoa; phylum Chordata; class Mammalia; order Primates; family Lorisidae; genus Nycticebus; species Nycticebus coucang. Next base: position 166,721,734 of record NC_069780.1, on the reverse strand, counting down.
GACATCTGCTGTGGCACTCAGGATTTAGTTGTAACTTATGCTGGCACCACTGCCATAGGAGGATGGTTGATGAAAGTTTATGGGAAGTGAGTACACCAGTCTGTTATCAGCTTTTGACAATAGTCCATTGTGTTTCTGTTTGAAGTGAAATGTGTGAATAGTTCATTGTCTGACAATATTTTTCAATTGGGTCTGCTTGACAGCCTGTTATATTAAAGAAGACCAAGAAAACACTGAAGACGAAAAACTTTTTTTCTTTGGAGACTGAGTCTCCTTTGTCACTCTGGGTAGAGTGCCATGGCGTTACAGCTCACAGCAACCTCCAACTCTTGGGTTTAAGTGATTCTCTTGTCTCAGCCTCCCAAGTAGCTGGGACCACAGACACCCACCACAACGCCCAGCTATTTTTTTTTTTTTTTCGTGGCAATTCTTATTGCTGTTTTAGCTGGCCAGGGCTGGGTTCAAACTCACCACTCTCAGTATATGGGGCCAACATCCTACCCACTGAGCAACATGCACCATCCAGAAAAAAACATTTTTTTCATGAGAACTGGAAATTGCATTATCTTGTTTCTAAAGATAAGATGATTTGATTGCTTTTTGACACAGCAATATCAACATTAAAAAAATTCAATACTCATCAGCCTTATTACACGCATAAGAACCACAAATATTTTAAATTAGCAAGAGAGGTGCAGAACATAGCATTGCAGAAATTAAAAGATTAAAAGTAAAAGCAAAGACAATTATTTCAAGCAGCAATAAGACCTGGAAATAATGCTACTGACACAAATTATAAAGTAGCTCGGATACTCAGGAAAAAAGGACCATTCACTGTTGTAGAAATCATGGAAGAATGCATTGCCCAAGTTGTAGAATGCTTAGGCCCCAACAATGTTTCAAAGCACAAACAACTGCCTCTTTCAGGGAGAACCATAGCTTATTAGCAGAATGAATTAGCCTTCAACTTTAACAGAATAACTTCATGTAATACTTCAAAAGGGAAACAAACATGATTTAATTGCTTTGAATAAATCAACAGATACAACTGGCCTGGTGCAGCTCTTATACTTCATTCAAGTCAGAAGATTTTCTTTGCTACAAAGAATTGCTTGCTTTGTAATATACATTTTTTGAAAAACAGAATAATTTTTGAAAATTATTCCATCTATATTTAACTTTTTTTGATTAACATAAGGATACATACAATTAGGTTACATTGTGTGTGTTTGTTAGGAAAAGTTGAGTTGTATTTGAGTCCTTCACCCAAGAGGTGTGCTGTATGCCCATTGTACCCATTAAGTGAAAGCTTGCTGAGCTCTTTCCTCCCTCTTCTCCTCTCCCCTTCTTGAATTTAATTGTGTTGTTTCTCTCATGTGATTCTGTAGTTGTCCATCTACTAGTTTCAAATTAGTATAAAGTACACAGGATGCTTGTTTTTCTATTCTTGAGATATTTTACTAAGGAGAAAAAGTTCCTTAACTCCATCCAGATAAATGCAAAAGATACAAAGTCTCCATCTTTTTATGATTGAATAGTATTCCACATGGTACAGATGCTACAGTCTATTACTCCAAAAGGTATATTACTAAGTATGCCATAGTTATCCTCCAGGGATTGGGGCACTGCCTTTATTTAAGGTCCTTACAACATCTAGCAGGAATCTCTCTTGGCACTTTGACTTAAGCAGAATAGGGCAGCACCTATCCTAATGTTATTATACATAGCTGGGGGTCATTGAGGATAATTTTATATTAGGCATATACAACAGTATGCTTTCTGTATGTATTACATACACTGTGTCTATGCATAAAGTATGTATAAATATGCATAAAATATAGAGTAATTTAAAAAAATAATTACATGCTTTGGCATTCTTGTGAATAAATAGGGAATAGCTATTATCCCTGTGTATTTCAGAATACATGTCATGAAGTTGTACTGACTTTGATACATTTAGTGAGTATACATACAAACAGTGCACCTTCCATGACAGGAAAACATGAAGGGTTTATTGCACAGATTAAAAAAGCATTAACAGATCCAGATGCTCTTATTTCTTTTCATTGTGCCTTGCATCAGCAAAATCTCTGTGCTAACGCTACTCCTTTATGTGACACTTTGCAACACTGTAAGTATGATTAACTGTATTCATTCAAATGCAACATGGCATCATCGGATTTGTATCATGCTAAAGTTGAACCATAAGATATTCAGTGTGGATTAGCCATATCGTTCTGAACTGTGTTGCTATCACAGGAAAAAATCTTGGCCAAAATTTTATCTCTGTGAGAACAAATAGTTAAATTTTATGAAGAACAGAGTCAGCAATGTGAATATTGAAAGAAGATTTCTTTAGGAATGAAACATTTCTGTGTGCTCTCATGTCAAATCAAAATGACTTTGGTAATTCTTTCTAAGATAAAACTAGGCCGCTACATTATGTGTGTCCAAAAATCCAAGCAATTTTAAAAATCTATCTTTTCTCAAAACACTTCTTCTTCAAAAGAAAATGTCAGATGAACATTTTCTCTAGTTAGGAAAGATCACTGATGAGCAGGATGATATAAGTGAAGAAGAAAACACAGATGTTATAAACCTATTAATTAGAGAATACAATGAAAGGTTCACTGACTTTAAGAACTGTGATATCACTCAGCATTTCCACCTCACCTAGTTGATATCAAAAAAGCACCAAAAGAAATAGATGGAATTGATTGAGCTGTCAGTAGACAGAATTGATTGAGCTGTCGGTACATCCCTGGAGGTAGACACTCTTTGATGCTAAGAAGGATGCAATTCAAATATAGAAAAATGCAGTAGAATATTCACACCTTCAGCAACATTCCTAAAAAATGCTTTCTTGCTTCTCAACCTCTTAGTTCTATGAATCTATAATCTCCTTCCTAACCCAAATCAAGATGCTCTTGAGGTCACAAATGACTGATACCCATCTAGAGGATCAACTGAAACTGTGGGCCTCCATGCTACAGCCAGCTATTCAAATGCTTTCCAACAAAAAATAGACACAACAAAGTCATGAAAAAAATTGTTAATTTTACTATTAACAAATCATTTTCATTTTCAAAATTAAGTATTGCTAATTATTAATCATTAGTATTGGATTTTTACTATATAATGGGCATTTTTAAAAAGTATACCTAATTGAAGTTTCTTGAATATGGCCTTATTTGATTACAGCTAAATTAATGAGGCCTTCCAACAAGAAAAGGTTCCCCATTCTTGCACTAAGCTCTTCAGTGAGCCTCTGTGTGACTCAATACTCTCACCTTTGAATCCTTCAGAGACAATAGCAAAAGGTTGTCCAGACACACAACTGGCTCTCTTTACAACAGAAAAGGATACACAGGTTTTCTGACATTGAAAGCTCTACTTTTAGAACCTTTATAATCCTAGTAGGCTAAGAAGTTCCCAAAACATAAAGTTTCATTTTGCCAAATAGTTCTTTCCTCAATTTCCTAAAGGCAGAATACAAATGTCTACATACAATAACTAAGAAAATGCCATGAAAGCTACGTTGAACAGTTTGATGAGAATATTTCAGATTGTATATGAAACCAGCATATTGTACCCCTTGGTTGCACTAATGTACATAGCTATGACCTAACAATAAAAAAAAAAATTTATCTCTTTCCTCTCACATTTTACTATGCACAGAAAGAAGACTTCAGCATGTATATTTTCACCCAAGGGTGTTTATGATTTATATAGTTTCTAAGACAATATAAGTTTTCTCTATCAAATTCCTTTCTTCCTTCTGAGTCATCTCTGGCAGACTTCTTAGCATCCACATTTCCAGTAACAGTCTCTTCAAGGCAGCCTAGGCTTGCTCTATGTGCTCCTCAAATTCTTAGAGGCACCACCAATCACCCACATGTGATTCCCCATCTTGGCTGAAACAGTGAAACATGTGAGTTTTAGACACTCTTGCTTCTTCAGTACCTTTACTGTTATTTTTGAAAGTTGTAAATAAATAAACAGTATTGGAGAGCATACCCAAACTAGGAGTTAATAAATGATTCCAATACTTCATACACTGAACAGGGCATCTGTTAGGAATAATAACATAATCGTATGTTTTCCTTCTTTGCAAACATTTACTGAAGCTCTATTGATGAAGTGAAGAATGTCACTGCTTCAAAGCTTCAGTGACATCTGTGATGAGGGACTATTGAAAGAAACCCTGGACCTCGAAACCTATAATAACACAGAAGAAATTCCATGAATTCCTTTAATTTTTTATTGATTTAGGGATGTGTGTATTTGTTAAAGGGTAGAAAGTCTGTTGCTTTCAGTGATTTCTCAGAGTTGATTGGAACTGCCACAATTGTTTTCATCTAAAATTTTTATCTAACTTAAATTTTTTATTTAATTTTATTTTAATTCTTAAATGTAAGGTATAATTATATTAAAAATCAATATACTCCCACTGTTTAATCAGCTCTCTCATCAGCAGGTGCAAAGGGATGTAAATAATGGTCAGTGAAGAATAGGAATTCTAACCTAAGAGATGATTAAAATGATTTTATGCAGGGATTCAAAAAAATATTTGTATACCAAAGCTCACAGAAAGCCAAATGATGGAAACAACCCAAATGTCTATCCATGGATGAACAGATAAACAAAAAGTGTTATATCTGTTGTGTAAATCTCAAGGGGGTTTCAGTCTAGAGCCAATGGCTAAAATGGTAGGTTATATGTTATGTACATTTTACCACATCAAAACTATATAAAAATTAAATGGAAAAAAACATTTTCCAAAGAAAATTGGTTTTAAAAGTCTAAAAAATAAAGCCTGAGATCATCTTCAAAATGTTCTAATATCTCAGAGTTTTGTTCCTCAAAAATGCTTGCTTTTGGATTTTCTAAAATTAAAGCCTTTCCAACACTTCAATATTGAGCAATCCAGAGTTTCAAGTCCTAAACCCACACAAGTATGTCATTACCTGTCATGTGACCTCGAGCAAATTTTTAAGTTCTCCTTGCTTCTGTTTTCTCAACAGAGAAGAGTTGACATGATTTATGAGCTTCATTTTAGCTAAAATTCTTTGGATTCCAGGACTCACTTAAGAATTTCTGACATCACTATGTACATACTGATGGGCAGCCATTTATTTTTCAAAAATACAAGATCACCCCAATGACAGAATCTTATTGTAGCTGCATGATATAAGGGGCTCCCTGAGAAATCTTCCTGAAATTTCAGATATCACAAAAAGAGAAAAGAGCAATGTCATATATAAAAAGAGAAGTCATACTTATATATAAGAAAGAAGTGTTAAATAAATATGGCCTAATATTTCATTCTATGTATGAGGGCTTTCTGGAAAGTATCCAGCCATGTATGATGAAAAATTGAGATGAAAAATCCATACATGGCTGGATACTTTCTGTACAGCCCTTATATGCGTAAGCCACCTTATAAAGTAGCATTTATTAAAATAATGTATAATAATGTGTGGAGGGTTGCCTGGGGTGGAATAGAAGTCAAGTTAGAGAGAAAAGTATAGGAGTGCGGGGTGTGGAGTCCTGGTAGACAGGGTTTAAGAAGCTTGCCAGTCGTTCACCTGCATACATATACAAACACCCTTTTCATTCTTTTGATCAAATTATATTTTTAAAAACATTTTGCTAAGCTTTCCTTTGCAAAAGGCATTTTGCTCCTTGCCTAGAGTAGTAGTATGCAAGCATGAGTGAGAAAAAATACCTGACATCAAAGAATTTCCTCTTTGGTTAAGCATGGTGACATTGTGACCATGATCTTGCAGAATCTGAGACACCCGGTCCATCAGCAGATAATGGCTTCCACCTAGGAACAATGCACAACTTCAAGTCTGTAACACTGAGAACACAGTGTCTGAAGTACGTAGGGTGATGAGTCGAGGAGAGAAAGGATAGGGAAGAGGAAGTTTACAGTGAGTACAAGATGACATTCGTTGGTCTCTCCACCTCTCTCTGGGTAACTCCCAATCCCTTCAGCCAGATCATGGTACCCAAACCCTTAACCTGTGACAATCCTCCGTCAGAGATTGCCACTGGTGAGTCATAGCCTCCGTGTCAGCTTGATGAGCTTCCCAATCCAAAGGTGTGCACTGCATTTTTACTGAGCTCTTATAAAGAGAGCCTGTATGAAAGAAATAACTGCATCAGTGGAAACATAGGCATGGTGTTGTGCTTATCAGTGTGAAGGGCTCCTAACAGGCCATCAGTCAGAGCTATTTCTGAGATCCTTCTTTTTCAAAATGCATGCTGCCATAGGAGATTGAAATACCAGAGTAAAAAGACGAGTCTAAAACATGACCTTTGGAACAGAGGGATTTAAAGCCACCCCTTGGAGCCAAAATCTTGAAGATTCAAAGATATTTGGAAGTAAGCTTCTGCAATTAGGACCTAAATAGTGCTCAACATGTAATTAAGGCATAGGAGGAGAGCACATGGGTTGGAAATGTTGGGTGGGTCTAGGAAATACATGGTGGGTCTAGGAGAGCCAGGTAGCGTTATGGGGCAAAGGTGGGATTATAACACCTCAGAAACTGGATCCTAGTTTTACAAGAGACTAAGGATTCACTGATTCTAGGGAAAATCCCACCACCCTAAAGAAAGAGAAACTTGATGCTTCAAAAGAGATCCAATTCCCATGACACCACTGTCTTCTTAGCCCATGGTCCAGCACAGAGCCTTTCCTTGAATCTAAGGTCTCAGCACCAGGGAAAGGCAGATCAAAAGAGAAGTTAATGGCTAATACCAAATCGGGGCTGGGGTTGGAAGTAGAGGAGAGTTAGTTAGATAAGCAATAGACAGCTCTGGTCATGACCCAGCTTCTCATACACAGACTTTTATATACTAAAGCAACAAGGGACTTATAAAGTCCATACTCCCTGCCTACTTTGCTCACATTTTAATCCATGTCTGGACAGGGAGCCAGGAAGAAAAGATCCCTACAGAAACAGCCATACATGGTGGGTCTAGGAGAGCCAGGTGGCATTATGGGGCAAAGGTGGGATTATAACACCTCAGAAACTGGACCAGCTCCCTCTGGAGTCTGAGGAAGGGGGATAGTTTACACTCAAGAAGTATGGAAACTTTAGCTTCATTGCTACTAACAATCAGAAAGAAAAAAATTGGTTTCAAATGGACTTGCACAGTTTCTCAAACAGTGATTTTAAAAACCACCACCAAAGAGAACTTCAGAGCAGAAGCTGTGGTGAGGATGGGGTTGAGGAAAGAGACCCTGAGTTAAAGTCCTCCTGTGCCATCAGGGAGGCCTGGTGTAGTCCTGCAAAAGGCACCCCACACCCCACTGCCCTGACCCTCACTCAGGAAATCAAAGTAGGGACCGAAATAGATGATCTAATGCTGGTTCCTTTTCTTTCTATAATCCCCTTATCTGGGGGACCTAGAAGTGATCTAATAAAGCCCATTACAGGTTGAAATGAAGCCCTGGGGAGGCTTATCCTGCGACGGCCCATTTACTCACATGCAGTCAGGGGTGTCCAACCTGTGGCCCACAGGCCAATTCAGATTACTTGAGAACTATTTTGCTTATCTGTGATGTCAGATCAGAAAACTATGCACAGACCTTTTCTTTTGCTCATCAGCTTTCATTAGCGTTTGTGTATTTACTGTGTGGCCCAAGACAATTGTTATTCTTCCAATGTGCAGCAGAAAAGAAAAAAGGTTGAACACCACTGACGTTTCTTTCTAATCCTTTATTTCCTTTGAAACAAAAGTCAAGGAAATAAAAATGAGCTGACAAACTGCAGAATACACTGTCCCATGAGTCCTCCAAAAACTTTCAGCAGCACAAATGAAAGAGGGTCCACAACATCTGAATGACCTGGGTCCTCCTTCTCCCCCATGTGGTTTTCCTCTGCATGAAAACATTCCATTGCCCTGTTGTGAAATGCCTTCTCTGCCCTACCTTTACTCCTGAAGGAGACTCAGATACAATGCTGTCCCGGGAGTGAGTTTCCCTGGCCTTGAAGAATCTGAAAACACTTGCCACAGTTTTTGCTGAAAGCTACTGGGCACCCCCACCCCTGGAATTTAGGGTCAGCCTCTGAACGCCCCATCGGGTGCTGCAGAAGGCAGCCAGCGGCTCTGGCTCTGGGATGACTCTCAAACCTCTGGCACCAGCCCTGGGCAATGGGAATCGCATCCTACATAGAAAGAGAGAGGGAAAGAGTTTGTGTTTTCTGCAAATGACCTCATCCCCCCACCCCCATAGTAGAGGCCCTTCTCTGCCCCACGACCATGTCAGCTTCTCTTTCCTCCAGCCCGGAACACAAGTCCAGGCTGGAAAACGACATGGAGAACTCTCAGCCTGAGCCCTGGGGGCAAGGATAACTGTGCATATGCCGTGCCTGTCTGGGTGTCACGGCCAAGAACTCACCCATTGTAGACACTGTCAGGATCTTGGCAGCCTCTGAGAGCAGGATCGCAGGGTAAAAGAAGCCCACTAGAAGCAGCGCCCGCTGCCCAGCCATGCTATCTCTTGCAGAAGCCATGGAGCCCAGCCTGGGCTGTGCACCCTGTGCCCAGCTAACAAACTCTGTGAGCTGGGGAAGAGGGAAGAGACTGCTGTCTTCTGTCCGGCTCCTTTTGCAGGTGTGCCCCTCCTCTCTGGATGCTGCTCCATGGATAAGTGCTTCCCAAACCGCCAGCAGTCACTAGGAGGGGTTGGTGAGCTGATCTTTAACCCTGCTCTCTCTGTGTAATCACGGCCCTCCCTGCCTGGGATATCCTGTGAACCAGGAATGGTAGGGGCACTGATGACAGCTCTACCCACACCTGCCCTGGCTGCTCTCTTTTTAGATGCTGTCCTGAACTTCCAGCACTGTACCTCCTTTCTAACTGCCTCCTCTGTTACCTCGAACTGCCCTCCTCATGCCCCATTTCTCCAAGGACCTGCTTAAAATCTCTAGCTGGTGTCCTAAGCTCAACCTTCCTGGCATGAAATCCCCAAGGGAAATGGCTCTGCCACTCATAGACTCTCTCTCTCTGAGGACATCTTTAGAAGGTAAGATTCAGGAAGGCAGGCAGTGTCCTGGCTCTGGAAGTCCAGGTTTTTACGCAGAGGACTGAACTTCTAAGGCTGAGACCATTATTCTGAATGAGCATCATAAAATGGGACTGGGGATCTTCTCATGAGCTCCCCAAGCACAGGCAGAGGGGACTTTGTCCTATTACCTCCTCTGATGTTGGGCCAGGGGAGGGCAGGGATCACTATGCCCAGTGGGCACCTTTTCCCTCAAACCAACATTGCTCTTAGGAAAAGCTTTCAGGGCAACTCTAAACGGGCAATGGGTCATATCTACAGGGCAAAGTGGGTCCTTGAATTTTGTTTGTACTTTTACTGTTGCAGTCTACAATGCAATTTTATTTTTAATTTGAATTCGAAGCATTACATTTCTATACCTTTATAGTCCTCACATAGTCACGGCCATCACGGATAGGGTGAGATGTTGGGGGTGTGTGGGGTGTGTGGGGTGGGGGATGGGGAAAGGTTTAAGATTTGTTTGTTATCAAACTCCAAGCTTTTCATTTTGACAGTGAGCTATTATGGCCAGCATGGCTCCGCTGGGCAGACAGATGTTAAATACACTGATAAATGAATGAGAAAGTATGTTAATAGCAAATACTACTAAGAAAAATCAAACAGGGAAAAAGATAGGAAGGGCCAGGTAACAGTATAGCCAACATTTTTAGATAGCAAGATTCAAATGAATTTTAAAATATTATAGAAGTGTCAGAGATATTTGAACACAAAACTTCACGATATTTAGTAGTTACTGTAGCTTTGTGGAGGAATTGTATGTTGCCATGATTATGTAAGAAATTCCTTGTCTCTTAAGGCATGTTCTGAAATATCTACAAACGAACACTTATGATGTCTATAATTTACTTCAAAATAATTAGTGCGGAGGTGGGGGAGAAACAAACTCAGAAGTGGCTGTGAATACAAAGAAAACAGACTTGGCCAGGAGATAGGAATCACTGACACTCAGTGCTGGATGTGAGGAAGTTCTACTTTTATGAATGTTTTAAATTTTTGAATAAAAACTTTTTACAATGCCCCCATTAGGATTCTATTTTTGTTGTTGTTGTTATTATGGCAATTTGGGCTCACTACAATTTAAGGCCACATCCTTAGGTGAACACACACTTCTAATTACAGTTTCAGGTACTATTATTTCCCAGTGACACTGCTCGTTTTTATCATGAAACCCCAATTTTGTGTCAGGTTAACACTTTTCACCCAAAGTGTATTTTGTTTGATATTATTACTATTCAGATTTTTATTATCCATTAGAATTATATGACCTATCTTTTCCTGTGCTTTTATACTGAATCTACCTGCATCCCCATATTTTAGGTGTGTCTCTTGACAGAGCAGTTTGATGTTTTTAATCAAGTCTCTCAATCATTTATTTGAACTGGAGTGTATGGATTTAAATCTACCATGTTTGCATTTCTCATTCTATGTTTCTGTTCCTCTAATTTTGACTTCTTTTGGAGACTGGGATATTTTAGGCCACTAAACTCACATGGTCTGACTTGTGTGTGTGGGGGGTGGGGTCTGTCTCACAAGACTCAGACCAACTTCCCCAGTGCTCGTGACCCTGCTCCACATACTTTTCCAGAATCCCTAGATCAACAGAAAGGGTGGCAACTGGATCTCAGTAGATAGCTCTGCTCCAATTTGGTATTTGTAGTTTTTATTTATAGGAAGCTATCGGTTATGTGCGGTGTTTTTTTCTCTTCCGGCTGATCTTTACTACATATGTTACCTAATTACATGCAGATTCTGGAAGCTCCAGAAGGGAAAGTCCCTGTGATAGGCCCTGTCACTTGACTCAGCATTTTCTAAACCTTAATGACAACGAAAGAGAGGAGAGTTAGGAATAGTGGAGCAGGCTTAATAAGGGAACACTACACATAAATGCTTAGGTTACTTATACCCCTAGTGGTAACTCTGAGGTCCCTGTTCTCCTGTCTGTGTGGGGACATTGTGACAGTGATACACACCTCCTACTCATCAATATACATTTTTCACAGAAGACTTCAGAGCTACACTGACTGAAAAGAGAAGCCATTTGGAAATCACATTTCTACACAACCATATAAAGGGTGGCGATTACCTTTCTCATAACACTTAAGGCTAAGTGACTACTTGTTTGTGACAACATGCAACCCTCTCTGTCCTCGGTTCCATAGCCACAATTCCTTCCATAGCCACAATTGCTTCCGTCTCTCTTCTCATCTACCCAGGGATCAAGGGTTGGGGGCTCCATCACCTAAATCACCTGATCCCTCTGCCTATCTTGGGGTCCCCATCACACTTGGAAATCATTGAGACCAATTCAATGCAACCTGCTTCCTCACGCCCAGAGACAGTAACCAACAAACAGATGATTTTATTCCTCTATGTCCAAGATTATCTGCCACTTTGGTGTATAGATATAGGCCAAAATGTAAAAAAATTCTGGAGAATTTCTTGGCCATTTCCCCTGTCATCCAGACACTACAGGAAGGATCACCCCACACACACTTCCCATTCCCTTTGTTCTTGTCACCTGCCAATGCAGAAACAGTCCAGCTTCCTCATAGCCTTGAGGAAAGAATTCTGGGCAATTAGGAGAGAAATCTCATGGCCAGTGGGGCAGTGGAGTTTAGGAAGAAAATGGTCTGTGAAAGCATTTGTTTTTCAGGGGAGCTGGAAACCCATGGTCTCTGTTCCTGATCAGCCAAGAGGGACCTGTTGGGGGCCCAGATGTCTGGGACAGGCCTCCGAGGCTTGAGCAGAGTGTGCGGGAGAAGCAAACACAGGGAAGACTGGCAGTGTCTTCCTTGGGTGCTATTCCCTGACAAGCGCTGGGGCAGGACTGAGAGAAAGAGGCTGAGAATATCTGGACATGGAGGCTGGGATGGTCAGGCTCAGTGATCCCAAGCGACGTGTGAGAAGGAACGTGGGCCTGAGGACTGGAAATCTGAGGGTCAACCGTCCAGGTCACTCAGAGGCGGAGCCACAGCACAGCCCTTGTGACTGGCAGATGAAGAAGGACGAGTGCTGAGTAAAGAGTTCCAACAGGATGGAGGGACGGAGCCAGTGAGGAGGAATTGGTAGCGTATTAGCAAGTGGATGGATGTGATGTGGAGAACTGGGTCGCCAGAACTGGTGGGAAGCCCCCAAGCAATGGCGACTCAGGCCACCAAACGCGCCCCTCCCCCAAGGCTGCAATTGGCCTCACGTCTCCTTAAGCTTCCTGGCCGGTTCCAGCCACCTGCACGCCGCGCCCAGCAGCTTCCCACAAAGCCACACGGTGCCCAGAGCGAGCCCCAGCAGGAACCCCAGCACGTCCAGCAGGTGCCGCTCATGCCAGGGCTGCTGGAAGGCGCGCGGCTTGAGGTGCGCAGCGCCCCCTGTCTGCAGGATGTGGTCGACCCAGCCCACCAGCCGCTGGGCGGGGCTCAGGGGGTGGGAGCCCCTGATGACGCTGGCTGCCACGGCTGCGGACTTGTACCTGTTGGCGGAGACAGAGGGGCGCGTTACCCATGTGATGTCCCCAGACTGAGACTGTGTGATCCTTTCCTATTTGATGCTCTGAAGACTGCGTGTCAAGGACAATTTGTTGGTCTGCCTCTGCAACAGTCTAGCTGGGCCCCCTTGAAAACTTCAACAGTGTACCCACTTGCCAAAATCCATGCTTATTGCTAAAAGTGCCAAACTATTTACAAGCACATACTGCCTGCTTTTGCTAAAGCTAAGTCCCAACATTCAGAACGTGTAATACAAAATCCTGCGCTGTGCCCTATGGAGAGTGGGGAGATATGGCTCCTAGGAGGGGGATTCTGTGTGCTGCTCTGCTGCCTAAGGAGCTTGAGAAACAGATCTATGCTGGACTTTCAAAAAATTTATATGAAACATTTCTAAAGGTGGGGCCGAGGTGTTTATAGTTTTTCCAAACCTTCTTAGGTGATTCTACGGTATTGTGTACCCATGGTTGAGAATTACTGTTCTAGAAGGAGAGAGAAAGCAAATACGCATTTACCCAAACATAGAGGGAAAAGTGTCTACCACAACTCACATATTTTAGAATACCTCAACTATGTTTAAAATTGCTTCAGGAGAAAGAAGAAGATGAAAATGAACTAACGTTGGGACAAATGTTAAAACTTGTGTTTCAATAAAGAAGCTCCTTTCTGTGAGGAGCTGATAATTACTGATAATTACGGGGAGCAAGTGTCATGGCAGCAGTGAAATAGGAGAGCAGGCTTCTTCTAAAAGAACACCGGGTAATGTACGGTCCTTCGGTCTTCTGGTTCAATCAGACGGAGAAAATCAGACAGCGACCTTAGGGCTAGAAAGAGAACAGTCCAGAAGACTTCTTGAATTCAATAAGTGAATAAGGATTATTTTCCAAGTTTCATCTAGAACAATATCAAAGTTTTCAGTAACTGTAAAAAGTTAGTCCAAGAAAGATGTAATTATCCTTTGCTCTAATGTTTATACATTTTGACCTTCAGATAGCGCAATAGATATTTACCTTGTGCCTACTATGTGCTGGACACTACGCTAGGTTCTGGGACTTAGTGCTGAGCAAGGCAGACATGATCTGTGCTCTCAGGAAGAGTAACCTTTGGCAGAGAAAGCAGATAGCAAGCAAATTGTTACAAATAATAAGTTAAACAACACTGAGTGTGTTAAATGTTTCAAAGGAAAGTGGTAAGCATTAGAAAGTATAGAAATAAAGTCTAGCTCATCTAGAATAGAGATCCTGTCTGTATAAACGTCACGTAAATCAGTGGATGTACTTAAAAAAAAAAATAACCTCTTTAAAAAAAAAACTTCACGTTATGAGAAATTCCAAAGATGTGGTACAAATTTGGGGGAATTAACACATAAAAATATACTAAATTCACCTAAAGTGGGGGAGGGAAGATTTTATTTTTATTTTTTCACTAAAATTATTATTATTTTTTAATCGTTTGGGAGTGAGGGTACAAAGAATTAGTTTACACTGATTGTAGTTGTTAGGTAAAGTCCCTCTTATAATTGTGTCCCCCCACCAAGAGGTGTGACATACACCATAACCACCGTCCTCCTCCCTCCTCCCTTCTCCCTAATCCCTCATTCCCCTACCTCGCCCATTGTATTAGATTATCTACTGCCTTCATGTTAGAATTGAGTACATTGGATTCTTGTTTCTCCATTCTTGTAGTACTTTACTAAGGAAGAATGGATTCCACCTCCATCCAAGTTAATACAAAAGATGTAAAGTCTCCATCTTTTTTAATGGCTGAATAGTGTTCCATGGTATACATATATCACAGCTTGTTATACAAGAATTTAAAACATTTAGATAGACACGGAATTAGTACTATCCACATCTTTATTTTTCCCTCAAAAATTCGGACTAAGAGGTGCTCATTATACATGGCAAAATACAGTACATAAAACTAAACATGACTTTTCCTATAATATTCCACTATTATAATTTCTGTATTCACTTTCAACTTTTTAACCCTCCTTCAGTCAGCATATGTGTCACTGTAGGCACTGATAGGCCCTAGAGATGTATAGAAGACTTAGACATTGTCTGTGCTCTACAAGAACCTCACTTATTCACACTTATGTCTCCCTGGGCCTTAAAATTCAGAGTTCTACGTTACTTTTTATTTGTTGCCATTGATAAACACTTATTGGGCACTGGCTAAGGTATCACCAAAGTTATGTTTTTCTTTAGCAGGAAATTATATGCCAAACAAATTTCTTCTTTCCTTCTTGTCAGAAAGCCACCAAAGTGTGAATAAATAGTGTAGGTATTTTTGTTGTTTGCTTTTTCAAATTTCTTTTTATTTATTTATTTATTTTTATGAAATCATAGCTGTATACATTAGTATGATCATGGGGCACCATACACTTGGTTCATAGATCATTTGACACATTTTCATCACACTAGTTAACATAGCTTTTGTAGCATTTTCTTAGTTATTTTGCTAAGACCTTTACATTCCACATTTACTAGGATTTCTTAAGGTCCTTTTGGGTTAATTAGGCTACATAATATCAATAAATATTTAAGTGTGTCTGAGAAAGTGCATCTATTTACAGGAAGTTTTGTTGGGTATTTTTATTGTGAAAATAACTTTATTCTTACTTCTTAAAGACAAGAAAGCAACGTTGTTTTGAAACGTAGATAAGGTAAGGTCAAATGATAGTGATATTTTCCTCCTCACTTTTGCCACTTCAGCCGCAGGAGTTTCTGAACCATGAAGCCTGCCATCTTCCCTCCATCCCATTTTTTCCCCTTAGAACTCTGTGGCTTGAATATCTAGCAATTTAGATAACTTTTATATATGTCTTATACTATTCTCAAAAAGGAGATGCAAAGGGATGTATATGGAAGTCTAGTTTGTTTATATTGAGTTTTGGTATTACTAAAACTACTTAAAACTTAATTGGCTACATTTTTAGGAGCAGATTTAGGTTTATAAAAACATTGAGCAGAAAGAGTCCCCACCCTAAGAAACTATTTATGTTTTGCAATAGTGTGTTATACGTGTTACAGTTGACGAACCAACATTGATAGATAATTAAGTACATAATTGGCGTTAGTTTTCATGCTTTGTGTTGTAGTTTTATGGGTTTGTTAAATGTGCAATGTCATCTATCCACCCTTACAATATACAGAAAAGTTCCCTGCTCTAAATATCACCCAAGTTCTACCTCATTCTCCCTATTCCCCCAAACCACTGGAACTGGAACTCTGGTCTTTTCGCTCTTCCAATCCTTTTGCCTTTTCCAGAATGTCATATTGTTGGAGTCATATAATATGTAGACTTTTCAGACTGGCTTCTTTCACTTGGTAATATGCACCTAAGATTCCTCCATGCTTTCTTATGGTTTGATAGTCTGTTTATTTTTAGCGCTGAATAATAATCCATTATATGGATGTATTATGGTTTGCTTATTTATTCACCTACTGAAAGATGCTTTGGGTGCTTCTAGTTTTTGGCAATTATGAGTAAAGCCTCTATAAACATTGGTGTACAGGTTTTTGTATAGACTTAAGTTTACAACACATTTGGGTAAATATCTAAGAACATGATTACTGAATTATATGGTAAGACTGTTTATAAAAAAGTGTCAAAATGTCTTTCAAACTGGCAGGCAATAAATGATGGGGTTTTTTACTCACGTCCTTGTCAGAATTTGATACTGTTAGTGTTTTGGATTTTAGCCATTCTAATACGTGGATAGTGGTATTTAGTTGTTTTTATTTGCAATTCTCTAATGATGTATTCCCTTAAGCATCTATTCATACGCTTATTTGTCATAAAAGACAAATTTTCTGTGTATTTTCTCTTCTTTCTTTCTTCTTTTTTTTTTTCTTGAGACAGAATCTCACTATGTCGCCCTTGGTAGAGTGCCGTGGCATCACAGCAACCTCAAACTCTTGGGCTCAAGCGATTCTCTTGCCCTCAGCTTCACAAGTAGCTGGGACTACAGGTGCCCGCCACAACATCTGGCTATTTTTTGGTTGCAGTTGTCATTGTTGTTTGGCAGGCCCGGGCTAGATTAGAACCTGCCAGCTCCAGTGCATGTGGCTGGCACTCTAGCTGCTGAGCTACAAGCGCTGAGCCTGTGTATTTTCTTTTTTTTTTTTTTTTATTTTTGTAATCAAATTTATTTAAATTACATTAACATGTTGAATTTTTAATATTTATGTCCAAGACTCTCTTTTGTAGAGGGACTCAAAATCCCCCAATGTCAAGCCTTTTTTTTTTGCAGTTTTTGGCTGGGGCTGGGTTTGAACCCGCCACCTCCGGTATATGGGGTCGGCGCCCTACTCCCTTGAGCCATAGGCGCCACCCCCAATGTCAAGCTTTGAAAATTAATTCTTGTCCCCAAGAATGTGTTAAAGTCATTATTCTATAATCAATAGAAGTGCAAGTATGTATAAAACAAGGATAAAAACATGGCCATTATTGGCTCAGTACCTGTAGCTCAGCAGCTAGGGTGCTAGCCACATATACTGGAGCTGGCAAGTTCGAACCCAGCCCGGACCTGCCAAACAACCATGACAACTACAACCAAAAACCAGCTGGGTGTTGTGGTGGGTGCGTGTAGTCCCAGCTACCTGGGAGACTGAGGCAAGAGAATCGTTCCAGACCAGGGGTTTCTGTTAGATAATGACTTTTTTTTTTTTTTTTTAGACAAAGTCTCACTATGTTGCCTGTGTATTTTCTTTGTGAGGTGTCTGTTCACATCTTTGGCCCATTTTTAAATTGTTTTCTTATTTTTAAAAGTTCTTTGAATATTTTGGATGTAAATCCTTTGTCAGATATTTCCTTTGCTAATATTTTTCTCTATAGTCTGTGGCTTATCTTTTCATTCTCTTAATGTGCCTTTTACAAATTTTTCTCCCATGGACTGTGATTCTGGTGTTGTAACTAAAAACTCATTGCTAAACCCAAGATCACCTAGATCTTCTCTTTTCTACAAGTTTTAGAATTTTGTGCTTTAAGTCTATGATCAATTTTGAGTTAATTTTTGTGAAAGGTCAGTGTCCATACTCATATTCTTGCATGTGGATGTTCCAGCACTATTTATTGAAAAGACTATCTTTTCTCCTTTGAATTGCCATTGATCCTTTGTCAAAGATCTACTGGCAACATTTATATGTGTCTGTATCTGGGAACTCTATTCTATTACCCTGATCTGTTTATTCTTCACCATTTTCACCAGGCCTTAATTATCAGCTGTATAGCAAGACTTAAATTAGGTAGTATTAGTCTCCTTTGTTTTTTCAGCATTATGTTTACTCTTCTGGGTGTTTTGCCTCTCTCTATAAACTTTGGAATTAGTTTGTCAATATCCACAAAATAACTTGCTTAGATTTTAATGGGATTGCATTGAATCTATAGATCAAGTTGGGAAGAATGAACTTTTAAAAATTGTTTCAGGTTAATTGAGGGTACAAAGCATTAGGTTACAATGTTTGCATTTCTTAGGTAAAGTCCCTCTTATAATTGTGTCCTGCCCCCAAGAGGTGTGCCATACACCTTAGCATTGTGCCCATTAAGTGGAAGCATACACCCATCTCCCTCCCTCCTCCCCTCCCCCTCATTTCTCCACCCCCTACCTTAAATTGATTTGCGTTTTTTCTCTTATGTGGGTGTATGTTAGATCATCTACTCACTTCATATTAGAATTGAGCACATTGGATTCTTGCTTCTCCATTCTTTTGATACTTTACTAAGAAGAATGTGGTCCGACTCCCCCAGGTTAATACAAAAAATGTAAAGTATTAATGGTATGTAAGATGTAAAGAGCTGAATAATAGTCCATGGTATACATATACTACAGCTTGGTAATCCATTCCTAGGTTGCTGGGAATTTAGGCAAGAATGAACATCTTGATGATATTGAGTTTCCTGTCCATGAACATGATCTATTTATTTAGTTTTGTTCTTTCTTTTATCAGAAGTTCATAGTTCTCGTATAGACCTTGTACAGATGTTGTTAGATTTATACTTACATATTTCTTTTGGGGGGATGCTAATATAGATGTTATTGTGATTTTAATTTCAAATTACAAATGTCTATTGTTGCTACTACACATATAGGAAAGTGATCGAGTTTCGTTTCCTGTAAATTATTAGTTCCAGGAGTTATTTTGTCAATTTTTTTTTGGACTTTCTACATAGACAAATTGTCCATGAACAAAGAGTTTTATTATTTACCTTCCCAACCTGTATGTCTTTTCTTTCTTTTTCTTGTCTTACTGTATTAGCTAGGACTAATGTAAATTGAGTTATGTATTTAAATTTCAAGTCCAAATGCTCATGTTATTTATTTATTTTTTGTTGAGACAGATTCCCACCCTATGCCCTGAGCAGAGTGCAATGCCGCCATAGCTCACTGCAACCTCAGACTCAGGCTGTGGACATCCCACTGCCTCAGCCTCCGGAAGCCACTGGGATTACAGGTGCTCGCTGCAGTGCCCGGCTGGGTTTTTCATTTTTTTTTAGGAGTTGGGATCTCACTGTCGCTCAAGCAATTCTCCCTCCTCAGCCTCCCACAGTGCTGGGATTACAGGCGTGAGTCACCATGCCCAGCCAAATGCTCATTTTTTATATATTAAGAAAGCAATTTATTCTCTGTTTTCTTGATTAGTCTGGCTGGAATTTTACCAAATTTATTAATCTTTTCAAAGACCTGGCATTCAGTTTTGATTTTCTCTACTCTTTTCTCCTTTTTAACTTTCTTGGTTTCTGATCTAATTTTTTCAATGTTTTGTAATGAAGGGACTACTTCCCCTCTTCTAAAAATATTTAAATATTTTTTAATCAACCCATAAAAATTGTACATATTTATGAGGTACAGTATCTTTCAATACATATGTAATTACTTTTGTTTGAATAATAAACATAAGAAAAAGCAATGTGGAACCCTAAAGTAGATATATTTAATTTATCTTAAAACATTTCTTCTGTAATATCTGCTAACAAATTTATAAGGAACAAAGACCCCCTACGTCTACTTTCAAATGAAGTAAAATGTATATATAATCAGCAAAATTCTTAACTTGTAGAAATGTTTATTTCATGCAAAGCTACATAATTTCCTATATTTTAACAACTAATCAAATAAACATTTCAAAACTTTCATTACATCACAATAATTTAAAATACTACAAAGGACCTGCAAGTCAATGAGTCTATAAAAACCCAACTGAGAGAACATTATGCACAGATAAAGCTAACTTACTGACAGTAGCACTCTGTAGCTTTGTCCAAATACACATTTGAAAATGTAGTGAGAATGTGCAAAGAAAAAACAGTTAAATCTACAACCCACTGGTCAGACAGGAAAACATGTGTCATTACATATTAGGTTCTAACGGCTGATTAAAGATAAATTTGGCATCATGCACCAAAAATGAACATAGTTAACATTTCAAAAAATTATGATCAGATGCACATTTGAAAAGATTAATCTTCTATTTCACCCAATTAACTGAATCAGATAAAGGCAAAATAACAAGCACTTTTGATACACTTTGCTTGAGTACTGGTGTATATAAAAAGATACTGCAGAGACACAGGAGTATTTCAAATTCACGTAAGACTACATATTGTCCTAAGGAAATGGCTCTGGGCAGAACTTATTTCAGAAAGATTTTCAAACTATTTAAAAGCAATACTATAATTAGTTACATACAAAAACATTTATAAAAATTAAATACCAGGAAGTAACAACATCAACATTAGATCTCTTTTGTGTTTTTCAATGCTATAATTTATAAATATATATTATTATAGTAATTTAAAAGACAGGCCCACATATTCTATGCCTTCTAAAATGAGAAAAATCTTTTAAGTTATTTTCAAAATATGAACAAAAAAATCCATTGGATTGCTTTTAAAAAATAAATACACAGTCTCTCCCCTACAACTTGATATACTATGTAGGGAAGATGCTAGCAAGCATTCTTTTGAGAAATTATAGCTCCAAATGAGTAGGTTGATACAATTTATGTCAATATCAACTCTAAATGGTGTTATACAGTCAGATTAATAAATTATGACTTTACCCCATATACGTCTGTCATCATAAACCATTATTTCTACTCTTTTGTGCCAAGTATAGTAAAATTCTTTTACAATACAAAATGATTTGAGATCAAGATAACCACAAAAGAAAATATTTTCATTGAAAAAAATTTAATTTTCCCCTAGGAACACATAAAAAACAAATGTCTTTCAGGATATCGATGTGAAGAGGAACATGCCCATAGTCTTACTCGATTAACAGATTTTAAAATTACAGCAAGGGCTCTATCAACCTCAGTGGAAAAATCTCTTGAAAATGGAAATAAAATTTTAGTTAGACCAAGGTGAGCATGGAAGGGACTGGAGGTGAGAAGGAAGACCCGGCAGCACTAGTGCCTGTTGGAGAAATGGCTCACAGGGTTAGGTTTCTAGAGTCGGGAAAAGTGGGAAAAGGGAACACACTGCCTGGGCAGGAAAAGTGCCTTGCACAGAGGGAAATTCACATTTTAGAAGGGCCTCTTCTTCTTATATTGCCCAACTCTGCTGAGAAAAATTTTGATGATGCTTGTTATTTACTAATGCCTTTTTGTAAAAAGGGGTCTCAACATTCTTAATGTTTTGGATCTTCTTATAATCATATTTTTTAGAAGTCCATCTTTATGCAAAAACATGACACTGAAAAATGATTCATTTTACTGAAATGCCTTCTTAGTGAACTAAAACACACTGACCCAGCATACTTCACATGTACATTGAGATGTTGCTTAGCTGTTGAGCAAAATCTATTTGACTACTTTAGGTAAATTACTACTATTTCAAAGTAGTGCAGGAGTGTCCAGTCTGTGGTCTGCTGGCTCCACACTGATTCTGTGTGGACTTTTTTTGTTTATCTGTGGTGTTGGATATTGCAAAAAGTATGCCCACAGCTCATCAGCTTTCCTTAGTGTTTATGTATTTAATGGGTGGCCAAAGACAACTCTTATCCTTTCAATGTGTGTCAGAGAAAAAAGAAATGTTGGCCACCCCTGAAGTGGTGGGATCTGTAGTTGGAACTAGTTCCTTTTGAGTATACTACCCATCGAAAACAACTGTGCAGATAAAAGAAAACCTGTCAGCACATTAAAAATCATACTGTAAAAGAGAGGCCCCAGGAAGGAAGAAAGGTTTAAAAGGAGAGAGAAAATAAGAAAAGAAATGAAAGACAAAACCTTAAATCCAATCTTAATACAGTCCACTGTATTTTGCAGATTCAAGTATATTAAAGTATTTCAAGGGCAGGTTTTGTCTCTTAGTGCAAATATACTTATTCTCGTGATTTTCAGGCATGGTCCATTCAAATCACAAGTATGAAACTCACAAAACATACTGAGCAATGTAAATAAGAGACCTTATTTTTCTCAATATACTATCAAGAATATTCCCTAGTCTTACTTATTAAAGCAATATAAAATGAGGTTATTGAACATAAATTGAATTCCTTCATTACTATGATAAAATATACTCTAAAAGACCACACATGTTGACTTTCCTATCCATATTTAATTATCCATATTTAATTTGGGTACATATTCAGCTTAAATTTCAGAACTAATAATCTAATTAAGCAGTAGAGTCCCAAACAAATGTACTAGCAACATTTCTTTTTGAATGTTTGGACTGTGAATTCTCTGATCTATTCTTTACAAAGGGAAAAGGGAAAACCCTTGAAATTTTTGACTCAGCTCTTACCACTGCTGTAAAATGAGGGTCTCTTATGTGATGAAATTATTTTAAAGCCCTTGTATTCATCTGGTAAGAGAGCAAATTTTAATAATTAAAGTTATACTTTATTTCTTTTTTTATAAAAATGCTCTATTGATAATAGCAAATTATTAAAGTAGTAAAAAAGTTAATTAATAACAGAAATGATTCATGAAATTAATGGATTACTGTTACTTTCTGCAATAGTTATTCTAAATTATTGGCCTGCTGAATATCCTTACCTAACAACTATTTAAAAAGTAATTTAGAAAATTTAGATGAGATATTATCTTGCAAGAAAGGCATCAAAAAATAATTGTCAGATATAATTCTTCAAGAAATGTACTTTGCATGCAAAGTGTGTGACCTTAGTAATAATATTTTGCAGTAGATGTTATTACATTTTGATAATCTTCTCAAAACAGAAAAATTGCTTGTAACTACTAGTTTTTTACACAAGGAGACTTAACAAATATTAACTTAGTTCCCCAGCAATAAACTCAGTTTTCAAGGGTGAAATCATTACCTTCTGAAGTCAAATTTACCCAGCAAAATAACCTTTCTATATGATTATATACAAAATCCTGTAAGACAAATTTTGTTTAAAAGATTAAATACTCTGAATGATTCTAACAACCAAGTATTATTTTTAAAATAACTCAAAAGTTATAAAAGGATCTATAGTGTTTGTGAAGTATGTGTTTACATATACATATACTTCAATTATTATAACCATAAAAATTTAACAACAAAGGAAAGTGGTAATGTTTCCTTACCCATTTCTACCAATTTATCTTAGAGTATTCTAAAAACTAGTTATAAAAGTAACTGGATAGTTTCTTCCCTTTTTCTGCTTCTACTTCAACAATAGCATCTGAGTTTCATGAAAAAACCTGATGAGACACACCTTACTTAGGAAAATATTCCAAAGTAAACCCAAAGACTAAATAAAAACACTATTTTCACAGAACTTTTCATGAATTAGTCCAAAAACAGTTTATGCACTGGGGATCTCATCACTATAATAATAACAAACGGGACCCTTTTCTGGGAAGATCATTTCCCCGATCTAGTATCTTCAGGTACCACTATGAGAAACAGCACAACTAATAACTTGTTTTGTCCTCTTAAACTCCAATACATAACATCATCTCAACTCCCTCACAACACTTTGTGAGGTAGGTAGGTCAGTAGAGTAAGTAAATAGCAAGTATCATCTTCATTCTGCAAATGAAGAAACGGAGGCACTGAAAGGTTGTGATTTGCCCAAGGTATTCAGTCAGTCAATCATGAAATTACAGTTGCATTATCTCTGCTCCTGGCCTATTCTATGCTCTTTGACCATATTTCACAATAAAAAGTTGTGTGTGTGTGTGTGTGTGTCCCCTCAAATGAGTTTTTATATGAACTTGAACTGAGAGCAAATCTATCTACTGATAATTATTTTATAGAGAATCTAATCTCAAAGATCATAGAAACTCAAAGATCAAAAAAAAAAATTATGTGTTTTTTTTTTTGGTTAATTAAGATGATACACTATTCCTTTCACTACCTGCATAGAACTGTGTCTTTTAAAAATTTACATGATGATACTCATTAGAGAGGGAAATAAAAATTTTAAATTTATAATACAAGGAAAAATTGCCTTCAAGGAGCATATAATCATATTGTCAAAGTAACCATACAATTCATCTTCAACCTGGGATATTTGAGGATGAAAATGAGCACTACGAATATTTACACACTATACTGGGCAAGCTCAAGTATGGTCACCCACTGCGGCATAAATCTAAGAGCTGCACGTATTTCACAAATATAAAAAACACTCCCTGCAAGCATGTTGTACTCAACCATGTGCAGCGGTGATTTAAAATATAATACCTAATTTGGCTTAAATACAAAGGTTAATCACATTTTAAGTGTCAGTACTAACAATAAATGGACTTGGCTTTTTACCTTTAAATAACCAATTTTTTTTTTTAACCAAAAAGTATAACCAGGTACCTGAAAATATCAGAGAATATTGTGGAACTCTTTGGCTACTAAACAAAAAAAAAACAAAACTATTTCCCATTAATGCTTAAGATTTATCCTTGAATGGCATGATTAACACTTAAGTCTTTTCTAAAATGAAAATCTTTTACAAAGCAATACCAAATGCATAAGCAAGCCCAGTTACTACAAAGACTGTAACAATAATGTATCATCTGGTTTTAATAAACATGCCAAAGACACTAACACCTATCATGAAGTATAATCTTAATAATACATGCAAACCCCCCACTAATTTGCAAACAGATTTGAAATGCACTTTTTACATTCAATTATGTCTGGTAAGTAAGCCCGTTTTAAGACACGGATTTTACGAATATAGTTATTACTTGAGGTTTGCGTTCATTTGTATTTCTTTGGGAAATACAGGTTGGACTTTTTTTTAAATAACAAAAATGTAAATCACAAAAATAAAACTGTATAATATTATTTAGTATGACTTATGGCTTCCTTGAACCTTTAAAACAACTCCTCTGAAAAAAACTTAATTTGAAACAAACTGCTCTACATATTCTCAACATATTCTCATCTTTATCATGGATTAAATTCTTCCATTGTAACTGTACTTCTAAGGCAGATGCTTAGGGAATGGTATGTAATAAATTTTTTTAGAAAAGATAATATTCTATTCAATGAGCAATAAACTATTATTACTATAATGTAATTAATTTTCAGTGCTGTTTTTGTTATCCTGACATGTTTCACTGAAAGTAGAGAGGAACTCCTAGGTACATAGAATGTTCATAAAGACTGAATTGATTTGTTGACATTGGTTAGTTTGTTCCCCAAATTTTTTCAGGTATTAAACATCATCAAATATTCCGACGTTAGACATTGAGAGATATCGTCCACCAGGCTGATATCTAAAAGGTGAACATAAAGAAATGATCAATCAGTAATAATAAAGGAGGAAAGAAAAACAAGAACACAATGAAAAGTAGCTACATAATTTGTAAGCACTGTGAAATCTATTCAGTAGCTGAAAGCAGAAACTTACCCTCCAAGGAAACTATCTGAAAGGACTTAATTTAGAGCCTAGAATACATGCATGACATCATAAGGGATATACAAAGAAAAGGAAAGATTTAAGACACATCTGGGAGATTAATCAATTTAATAACTAATCCTGATTGGTGAACATAAATAGAGTATTTCAAGTTTTTTGCTATTTATAGTCAATACTATAGTAAACATCTATAGTATTCATGTATAGGATATTTTGCTTTTGTTTAATTATTTCCTGATAGCACAGGGGCTAAAGGCACACACTCCATAGTCAGAGTACTAGGCTGTTTTGAATGCCTGACTTGCCATTTGTAAGTTGGGTGACTCCAGTCAATTTACTGAGCCTCTCTGGGTTGAAATCCAATTGGACTGCAACCATATAACATGATGCTGTTGTTAAGTGCTTAGAATAATGTCTGGCATCCAAACATGGCTATGCACAATTACTAACTGTAATAAATTTTGTAAATGGGACAGTCAGAAACAGGTATATATTAATAAACATTGTTATGATTCTTTGCTATGTATTTCAATTCTTTCATATTTGTAATGCCATTACTACTGAGAATTCTAATTTCAATTACTACTATTGGATGCTATACTTTATTTTAAATATAAAAGTATTATAAGGTACAAAAATGTATCAAAAGTTACTTAATATACTTACTTCAAGTAAATATGAACATTTTCTCTTACTTTATTACTCACTTGTTTACTTTTACCTTATTGCTGTTTTCAACCTTGTCAAGTCGACCTGTTATTAAAATTTCAGAGGAATGCTAGAGCCATAATGACACAGCCAGAACATACCTTCTTGATTCAGGTTCAAGAGGATCATCAGTGAATGTTTCTGCATTAAAATCCAAAGGTTCTGCATCTTGGAGAAGTTCTATTCGGTCCCTTTCTGTCCTGTTATTAGCCCTGGTATATTTGGACACTGCTGCAAAGGAAGAAAACAAAATTCTGCTTCCCTATTATCTTTTAATTGACAGGTCACCAGTCTATGGACTTACAGAAAGAAAAATCAAGATTGTAAGGAATCTGAATTTTGACTGTGGAAACAAAAAACATAACTATGTGGTTCCTTAAAAATTGGATTAAAATGAACAATAGTGTAATAGAAAACATGAAGGAAAAGTTTTCCAGCTTTGTAGCTAATTTAAGCTCAGAAGCAGATGTAGTGCAATGACATAATTAGCATAATTCAGAATTAAGATTTAACTGTGATATCATAATAGTGAAATTCTCCATTATCAAATGAAGTTTCAGTTGGTTTCACAGTGAATCTCATTTGCTGGCTAGGACTTTAAGGTATAATCAACTCAAGCTCTTCAGGAAAGGCTTTCTTCCCATGAAGCAAGAGTCTGGCAGCACTTGCTGCCCCTTGACAGAAGTAAAATGCAAGTTTTGTCATCACTTTGAAATTTTCTAGTAGCTACATTTAAATGTGAAAAGAAACAGGTGAAAGTAATTTTAATATACTATATTTAATTTGACCAAATATGTCCAAAATATTATCATTTTTCAACATGGGGCACCAGCCATGTTGCAATGTTCAACAGCTACATTTGGCTCACAGTTATCATTCTGGTCAATACAGATCAGAAGATTAACTTTCCCTTCTCTATGTGGACAAGGATTTCTTCATAAACAACCTAAATTCTCATAATGTTGTTTTGAGCAGTCCAAATAGCTTTAAAACGACTTTACGATATAGTTCTTTTTCTTTTTTTTTTTGAGACAGAGTCTTCCTATGTTGCCCTTGGTAGAGTGCTATGGCGTCACAGCTCACAGCAACCTCAAACTCTTGGGCTTAAGCAATTCTCTTGTGGCAGCCTCCCAAGTAGCTAGGACAACAGGTGCCTACTGCAACGCCTGGCTATTTTTTTGTGCAGTTGTTTAGCTGTCCTGGGACAGGTTCGAACCCACCACCCTTGGTGTATGTGGCTGGCACTATAACCACTGTGCTACAGGCGCCAAGCCTATGATATAGTTCTTTTGGAAAAGTTAAGGCAAGACAATTCTATCATATTTACATTTTTGTCACCTTGGACTCTGCCCTAAATGCAAGTCTTATAATCTTTTCTCTCATTCATTCATTCAGTCAATATCAATTACCCACTGTATATGGGGATCTCTCTAACTCATCATCCTAAGCCTTCATAACTCTTCTTCTCTTAACCATTCTCCCATATTCCCAGATATTTCTTTGTAAAATTCCACTCTGTGGTAAGCAAGCAACCAAATCTCTTTACAAAATCCTCCATTTCCTAGCTTTAACTAAAGTAAAGGTGTCCAACCTGCAGCTTGCAGGCCACATGCAGATTATCTGAGGACTATTTTGCTTACCTGTGGTGTTGGATATTGCAAAACTTATGTACAAACATTGTCTTTTGCTCATCAGCTTTCATTAGTGTTGTGTATTTAATGTGTGGCCCAATACAACTCTTATTCTTCCAATGTGTGGCAGAGAAAAAAAGGTTGGATGCCCCTAAAAGCTTTAGCACTTTAATTAAATCTTATGCTTTTCCCCACATTGAAATCTTACCGTTAGCACAAAATCCAAACTTTGGAGCATAACACTATCTGTTCCCCAACTATCTCTGTGGCTTCCCCTCTTACAAACCTTCTTATGTTGAGACTCTAGCTGCACCTAGACAAACAGGCACCTCCATGGAGAGTCTCTCCTGCCACAATGTCCTACACTTGCTCTCCCCTCTGATTAAAACACCCTTCACCTGGCTAAGCACTATTCGTTCCTAAGTACTCAGATCAATACTTATCATGGAAATATTTTTTTATTATAAAATTCTTTCCCAAGATAGAACTCTTTTTCCATTCCCAAGCTGAGTTTCCTCAGCATCAGATGTGCATTCTTCTGTCATAGCTCTCATGACAAGTGTACAATATTATAAATATTTCATTAAGTATTTCAAATGTTTCCATTTCGCTCTTTTGTATAATTTCCAACTCTGCTGAAATTCCTCCTGATCTGTTCATGTACACTGGCCAAGCTTTCCATTAGATATTTTAACATACCGATTGGTTATTTTTAAGTGACTACACTGTCTGATAATTCTAACACTTGAGCCATCTCTAGGTCTGTTGGCTATTTTATGTTTTGAAAATGGTTTACATTTTATTACTTTCTTGTACATCTCATAGTTTTTGGCTAACTGACAGACATTGTGTAAAAGAAGAGGTGGAGATAAGTAATAGTTATGCCCAGAAAGGGCCTGCCTCTTCTATTAGATCACCAGTGTTGGGGGACTGAATCAATCTAAAGTATACTTGATCTGTGTTTGGACTTTGTTGTTGGGTTAGTTCCCTTACATTCCGACATATTTCACATTTATCCAGTGATTAACTGCTATTACCTTGTTTAGTAGGACCTCAAGTGGCAGATGGTTTCCCTCCATATTTTTTTCCCCATCCTCAGATTAGCTGTGCCTGAGTGCACATGCCATGGGGGGTGTCCCTCTCCATGTCTCTACTCTTCTCCCAACAGTAGACTACTGTTGCTTGGTCACTACAAAACCTGTAGTTGGGTGTGAGAGGTTGCTCAATTTTCCTGCTCCACTCTCAGTCTTAGGCAGGTTCTTCTGCACTGAAGCCTTAGTGGGGTTCTCTCCCCAAACTGACATCTCTCTCAAAGACAAACAACCTCTGCCTTCTAGTCAGTGAAAGGTCCTCTCCAGAGACCTGATGTCATGTGAGTATATTTTTTATAATTAGTAAAGATGAACATTTTCTTTACATTCAGCTTTTCTAAAGTAGGGTCAATGATATGGGAAAGTTTCCTAAGCCACCCTGGGAAGTGATGGCTTCTACTCACTCAATTATGAGCATACTAAGGACAAGAAATGTATCCTTCTCGTATCATTGCATACTTGAGAATATGCCTCACATACAGGGTGTCCATAAAGTTCGTTTGCAATTTTAAATTGCACACTATTTTAAATTGTACACAAACTTTTTGGCTACCCTGTATATGGGTCAGTTGATAAATTATTATAAAACAATTGAATAACCTATATCTACAAATAAAAATGTACAGAACAACATCAAGTAAATAGTAGAAATAAATATTTGCCTAGAACATGCCTGGGGTAAGTGCTTAAATTATTTAGGTTAATAGACTTATTCATTTGACATCCCAGTTTCTCCTTTCCCTGTCAGAATAGACATGTGAATTTCCCCTTCCTTCTATACACTAAGGAATGTGAGAAAGGAAGGTTAATGCAAATGCACATTTACAGTTCTATAAAGGCATTTCTGGATGAGTATCCTAACTTTCAGTTGCTATACAAGCAAGCATAAGAAGAAAATTCCTAAGCAAACTAGAAAATAAACTACTTACATCGGTTAGTATTAATATCTGAGAAGTTTAACTCTTTTGGATCAGTATGAACATTTCTGTTCCTAGTGGAATCCTCTCTATTGTGTCCATAGCGTTCTTTCCATTCCTAAGAAAGAACATAAATGAATACACAACAGAAGAACAGAAAGTAATTCACCAATGTCAACAGGTTATATATGCGGAATAACACAATGTAATTATTTTTCATCAGAAATTTATTAAGTAATCAGTACAATTATCATAGTACCTTTAAAAGCCATAGGTCAATGTTTTTATCTTTATGTGTAACATCGCAGTCTACTGCACTTTCAGTAAACTGTGGAAGTTAGAAATTCATACAGAAGGGTGAGATCTACCTCTAGTAACTTCCACTCAGGTTCTACTTATGCATTCTGATAAAAGAACAGATCTTTCCTTTACATGACATACACTAAGACACTCAAAGGCAGCTATCAAGTCTCCTGTTAGTCTTCACTTTGCTAATATAGATACACCCAGTTGTTAAACTTCCGTGGTAATATTTTGACTAAGTTTTTCTCAATTTTTAACTGAGGTTAATTTGCCTCAGCAAGTGTCGAATTGAAGAAAAACTGGAAAGGAATAAAATTAATGTCATATTACAAAAAAAAAAAATAACAATTTTAAAGCAATCAAAACAACTTTAATGCCAAGACTCCGTGAATTCATTCACTTGACAAGTGTCCACTGAGCATCTACCTTATGCAAGAAGCTGCTTGATGCCTGACACAAATGAAGAACTTTATTAGTAGTGTCTTTTACAACAGGTCTGACAGGATACCTAGCATGTGTATCTGAAAGTATTAAAATTCACTTTTAAAAAAATATATCTTGTGCTATTTTCCCATTGTTCTCTGTCTTGAGCAAATTATTCCAAATTAGGATTCATAAGATATTTCACATGAATGTTTAGGTTATAGAAATACTGTACTTACCCTTCTTCGATTTTCACCTTCTTCTTGCCTTTGCCTTTTTCTCTTCTCTAGAAACAGAAAAAATGTCTCAAATTTGGTATAATATAGTACAACCAGACAAAGAATAAATGAAGTAAAAATATCAGGCTATGACTAATATTTCTTTTAAATTAATACAAAATCAAATATAATAGGTAATTATTAAGAAGAATTAAGAGGTCATCTTGCCCATTAAGTCTACTTTCTCTGTTTTTGTCGGAGATGGTCCTGAAGTCTTTGTAATTCTGGTGGATATAGAGTTCTCTCTCACAATGACCTGAAATTTCTCTGTAACTTCTATTCTCCTTTAGTCCTATATTCTAAATTAATTTCATACTTCTTTTCTTTCCATGTAAGAGTATTTTCCCTTGTTACTCTCTTCAGGTTATAAACACAATGTTTTTCTGCTCTATGCTCTATAGACCCATGATTCTGGCTGTCCTTCTCTAAATACCTTCTAATTTATCAGTCTTATTCTTAAAAATCTTACATAGGACTAGATGTGATATATCACATGAACTCTAACGTGAGAGAATATATTTAGTTTTGTGATTTGATTCTAGTAGAGTGCCATGTAGGTTATTAATAACCATCACATTCTAAAAAAATACCCTTGGCTTGAATGAGATCCCATGTGGTGTCAAGCTAATGGTTCTTTAAATTAATGGGTTTTTTTGGTTTTGTTTTGTTTTTG
This sequence comes from Nycticebus coucang, assembly GCF_027406575.1. Lineage (NCBI taxonomy): Eukaryota > Metazoa > Chordata > Mammalia > Primates > Lorisidae > Nycticebus > Nycticebus coucang. The sequence continues at coordinate 166,690,329 of NC_069780.1, read as the reverse complement.
AGACAGAGTCTCAAGCTGTCACCCTGGGTAGAATACCGTGGTGTCACAGCTCACAACAACCTCAAACTCTTCAGCTTAAGCAATACTCCTGCCTCCGCCTCCCAGGTAGCTGGGACTACAGGCACCCACACAACGCCCAGCTATTTTTGGTTGCAGTCGTCATTGTTGTTTAGCAGGCCCTGGCTGGGCTTGAACCCGCCACCCTTGGGTGCATGTGCCTAGCGCCCTACTCACTGAGCTACGGGCACCGCTGAATTAATGAGTTTTATAGTTGTATAGAGCTTAGCAAATATGTTTCAATAAAAACATGAAAACAACTTCAAGACCAGTCAAGTGAGTTATTTAGTTATAGACATATTAATAATTTATGCTTCAGAATTTCTTAAAAACAGATAAAGTATTAATGTTTTCAAATTATTTTTGTTAAGAAGGTTATATGTAGATTTTTAGCTAAAATGGGCATTATTAATTTATCATTTCCTTTTTTTTTTTTTTTTTTTGAGACAGGGTCTTGCTCTGTCTCCTAGGCTAGAGTGAAGTGATGTCATCATAGCTCACAGCAACCCCAAACTCCTGATATAAGTGATCCTCCTGTCTCAGCCTCCTAAGTAGATAGAGACTATGGTATGTGCTACCATGGTTGGCTAATTTTTCTATTTTTTGCTAGATGGGGTCTCTCACTCTTGCTCAGGCTAGTCTTGAGCTCCTGCCCTCAAGGAATTCTCCTACCTCAGCCACCCAAAATGTTAGGATTACAGGCATGAGCCATTGTATCTAGTCTTATAATTTCTTAAGATAGATTAAAAATTATTTACAAATTATACAAACATTTATTTTGTACTTTGAGTTTTAGCTATTAGCATTTTCTCTTCATTTTTTTAAAAAACAAATCTTACCTCGTCTGATTAATTCTTTTCCTTCATCAACTAGGTCTGATGTCATATCATTATCTCCCATGAACTGCTGGAAACCAAGCAGATTCAAACAACGGGTTCCCAAACTAATGAAGGTAGATTTTCAAGAAGACAAGCATTATTCACATTGTAAATATTTAGATAAATTGTTCTTTAGTGCTGTGAACTCATAGGAAGCCTACATGGTTATCATGTCAAATTACATATAGTTACAACTGTTGTTCTTCAAGAAATACTATTTATTTCTCTTTCTACGAAGTTTATGCTCAGTACTTTACTGTCTTAGGTATGCACTATATCCAGATTTCTGGCAGAAGTTAAAGGAGCTCAGGAAATTTTACCCCAAAATATGACTCTTTAGTATAAAAAGTACTTTAAATTAAAGGCCCTTAGAGATTAACAGACATTAGAAGAGGCTTTCCCTCTATCTACATAAAACCAGACCCACTGATAAAAGAACAATTGAGTTCCCTTCCCTTCTCTGATATCTCAATATTTTGTAGGAAGGAAGATCAAGAATACAACCAGACCTGGCACAACCCACTTAAAAAATAATCCGCGTCTCTGAGGTTAATTAAACTTCCAAAGAGAATCATTTACCAATCTGTTTCCCCCATCCATTCTTTCTCCCAAGTATCTATACATCTTCCCTAGTAGCAATCTACTGCCCCTAAACAGAATTACCTACATTCCTCATCTCCACTCCTCCCTCTAAAAATGAGGGTACACAAACTTCTGGACTCCTGTGGATACTGGGTTAAGTACTCTGTGATTCTACCTGTGCACAAGGTAAATAAGTCTCTTTCTCTTATTAATCTGCTTTATTGCACGTTGATCTTTCAGCAGCCCTTTGGGGGCAAGGAGGAAGTTTTCCTTCTCCTCCAGAAAGTAAAAAGTTAGGACATTAGCATGCCTTCAGAAAATAATTATACCAGGATGGTAAATGATAACTATAATATAAGAGCAATTTATTCTTATTTTAATATCTGAATAGCAGCTTTTATATTGAAATATACATTTAAAACCAGTATTTCCAAGTATAGAATATTCTGGTTTAAAAAGTTTTAATTATGCAAATTTATTTCTATGTTCGATTTTTTTTCCCTGAGAATTTTATTTAAATATCTTTTACTACACACTGTAAAAGTGATGACTATATCTTATCTGGGGCCTATCACCTTATATCTTATCTGTTATTTACTTTAAACCTGATTATTGTGCAAGACAAGAAAAGTCTAAAAATATGAAACTCAACAAAGGACATGATAAAGGAATAGGCAAGTTAATATTTGTTAAGATAACGATGCAGCTCTTTTTATTATATTAGTTCTCAAACTTTTTCAATGATGTACTCCTAATGGCAGAAGCCTGAAACACAAGCATGGAGGGGGAGGGAAAGGAAGACGAAGAAAAGGGAAAAGGAGACAGGTGGTGGTGATGGTGGGGGGGCAATGGCTGTGTGTGTCAGGAAGGGAAAAAAAGGCAATTAAAAGAAAGTGATGATCTCAATTTTACATTAAAAAGTGTGTAAATATCTGGCTACACATAATATATCAACTTGTTTTAATATAAAAGGGATGTTTATGTGAATTACTATTGAGTGAAAATGGGGTTTCAGGTAGATGATCATGTAAATTCTGTGACTTTTATGTGAATTACCATTGAGTGAAACTAGGGTTTCAGGTTGATGATAATATAAATTCTGTGACTTCAAACATTCTCTTACTGTCCTTATATCCTTGTGGGAATACTATACCCCAGGGTGTGAAACTCTGAACTAGTTCACCTGCTCTGAAATGATTTTATTTTTATCTAAATTGACAGGAATCAACTTCTGCTTACTGGGCAGATAAGTCTGAATACCAGTCTGAGTTTGGCTGTGTTGTTAACAGTTGAAATTTGACTAATTATGACAGCATTTCAAATGAAAATGGACCTGTAAAGTGAAGCTACCATTGAAGTGTTACTGAGGCACTGCTTCATCCATTTCCTTTCCTAATAGAATATTTATTATGTGAAATAATCTGAAAATTAAAGAGTACAGGTTGGGCATAGTAGCTCACACCTATAATCCTAGCACCTCTGGAGGGTGAGGCCAGAGGATCTCTTGAACTCAGGAGTTTGAGACCAGCCTGAGCAAGAGTGAGACCCAGTCACGACTAAAAATAGAAAAACTAGTCAAGTGTTGTGGAAGATGCCTACAGTCCAGCTACTAGAGAGGCTGCAGCAAGAGGATCACCTGAGCCCAACAGATTGAGGTTGCTGGGATAGGGTGACAGAGTGAAATTCTGTGGCTCAGTCGGTAAGGTGCCGGCCCCATATACCGAGGGTGGCGGGTTCAAACCCGGACCTGGCCAAACTGCAACAAAAAAATAGCCAGGTGTTGTGGCGAGCGCCTGTAGTCCCAGCTACTTGGGAGGCTGAGGCAAGAGAATCGCTTAAGCCCAGGAGTTGGAGGTTGCTGTGAGCTGTGTGATACCATGGCACTCTACCAAGGGCCATAAAGTGAAACTCTGTCTCTATAAAAAAAAAAAAAAAAAATTAAGGAGTACAATCTTTTCTTAATTAAAATGGAGTTTATCTTGATTAACTCTGGATATACTTTTAAGTTTATTTAATATTTTATAGTTGACAAAACACTAATCCACCTCATATCACTTTGATACAAATAATAATCTAATAAGCAGCAAGAAATGTTAATATTCCTGGCACAGCACCCATAGCTTATTGGTTAGGGCCACATACACCAGAGCTAGAGGGTTCCAACCCTGAGCCTACAAAACAATGACAATTACAACAAAAAAATAGCCAGGCATTGTAGCAGGTACCTGTAGTCCCAGCTACTTAGGAGGCTAAGCAAGAGTATCGCTTAAGCCCAAGAGCTGGAGGATGCTGTGAGCTGTGATGCCACAGCACTCTACTGACAGTGTAACATATTATTTATATACCACAAGCTCTTAATTTTCCATTAGTGGCTTTATAAACTTTTAAAATGAATAAACATATAATTTCTCATAGGAAATTAAATTAACCTAAAATACAGGTATTATTTTTTAAATGGGTTGTGCCAGGTCTAGTTGTATTCTTGGTCTTCTTTCTTGCAATATATTGAGATAACAGGGAGGAAAAGGGAAGTCATTTTTTTTTCTTTTTTTAGTAGATCTGGTTTTATGAAGATAGAGAGAAAGCCTCTTCTAATGTCTATTAATCTCTAAGGGCCTTTAATTTATTCTTTATACTAAGATGTCATATTTTGGGGTGAAATCTCCTGAACTTAGACTCCTAATACATCATTTTCATACTATACATGTTACTGTCTTTTCCACATTAAAACACTCCAAGTATTAGATTTGCTATCAGTTCATATTATAATATCATTTTCACTTAAAATCTTTTGGCCATTTTGCTTATTGAAAGGTTAAATATATTTTTCAAAATTCAATAGAAAATTTACTTTAAACAATATCTGTTTACTCAATATCCTAATATTAGTATATATTGTTTGTAATAACCAGATAATGGCATTGGAAGATTTAAATAAAAAGCATGTCAATGAAACTTATTTTTGTTAGAAAAGTAAATGATTGACATTAAAAAAAAAAGGTTTCTGGGACTTCCAGTTCCAAAATGGTGGTGTAGTGGCAAGCTGGCTTCACTCTTTCCCCCTCAAAAAACAAAACCAAATCTACAGCACTGGGATCTATACCAGCAACAACAGAGAGCTCAAGTATGAAGATAAGACAGTTCTGCATGGCCTGGAGTAGCAGAAAAACTCCATGGAGGTGGTAGGAGAATCAGAATTCAACATCTATGACACTATTCTCCCCCATACTGCCTACCACCAAACACATAGAGTATCTCCCCTCAACTCATGTTTTCTACAATTAAAAACAGGAAATTAATCAGCTTCCCCGTCTTCTTGGGTTCCATGGTGGGAGACCTGTCCTAGGCTTAATTCTAACTACCTGAAGGGAGAAATATCCCTACAGACAGACAGAGATAATGTGGGAGGTGGGACTACCATCCCCAGCCTCAAAACTCTTCTCTGTAATTTGGCCAAAGGAGATGCCAATTCACAGTGTCTACTCGGCAGCACCATACTGTAGCAGGTATGTTCTTCAGGACCATCTTCAGGTCCTCTGGTCCTGAATCCCTAGCCAGCCTTCCCACACTTCCAGGATAATGCCCCTGGAAATTCCGCCATGTGGGAAAGGCAGTGCTCAAATGATTTAGTACAGCAGAGATGAACCTGTGCTTAAGGCACCATGGAGGGCCTAAAAGGAGACAGTGGCCTGTAAGATTTGCTAAGAAAATACAGGTATATTCAGTAAAAAACAAAACAAGCCAGAGAGAGAAAACAGGAATAAGTAATCCTTCAGTGCAAAGATACAGATGAATAACCACCCACAAGAAACAATAGCACACAGGGAACAATGGCATTCCCAGAAGAACAAAGCTAAAATTCAGTGCCTGACCCCAATAAGATGGCAGTTTGTGAGCTCTCTGATCAAGAATTCAAAATAGTAGTTTTAAGGAAACTCAGTGATCTCCAAGATAACACACAGAAAAGCAATTCAGAAATTACAGAAATTTCATCAGAAGACTAAAATAATGAAAAATCAAAGAGAAATCCTGAAACTGAGAAATACCTTTGCTGAATGAAGAACTCTTTAGAGGCTTTCAACCCAGAATAAACTAAGCAGAGAAAAGAATCAGCAACCTCTAAGACTGTCTATTTGAAAATACAGTCAGAGGAGAAAATTTTTTTTAAAAGAACCAAGATTGCCTATAAGATATAGGAAATTACTTTCAAGACCAAATTGAAGAATTACTGGTGCTCAAGAGGGAGCTGAGCAAAAGCAAGGGATAGAAAGCTTATTCAAAGAAATAACAGCAGAAAACTTTCCAAAACATAAAAAAGATAAAAACAGCCCGCAATAGGAAGGTCTTAGAACACCAAACACATTTAACCCAAGTAAGACTATCCCATGGCACAGTGAAAATACAACACACCAACATCTAAGGAATTCAGTAAAAGCATTACTAAGAGGGAAGTGCATAGCAATAAACACCTACAGGATTACAGGCTCATGACTGTCATCCTGGCACTCTGGGAGGCTGGTGTGGGTGGATTGTTTTTGAGGCCAGCATGAGAAAGAGTGAGACCCAATCCCTACTAAAAATAGAAAAACTAGCCAGGGGTGGTGGCACATGACTATAGTCCCAGCTGCTCAGGAGGATGGCTTGAGCCCAGGACATTGAGGTTGCCATGAGCTATGACATCATAGCACTCTAGCCTGGATTCACAGTGAGACTCTGCCTCAGGGGGGAAAAAAAATTTAGACAGACTTCAAATAAACAACTCTATAATAAACCAACAAGGGACTAGAAAAGCAAAAACAAACCAAATCTAAAATTGATAGAAGGAAAAAAATAATAAATACCATAGCAGAAATAAATGAAATTGATACTAAAAAAACAGATTAAGAGCAATGACACAAAAAGTTGTTTTTTAAAAAAGACAAACAAAATTATCCAATCTTCAGCTAGAATAACTAAGGAAAAAAAGAGCAAAGACCCAAATAAATGAAATCAGAAACTAAAAAACAGACATAACAACTGAGACCACAGGAATACAAAGAATCATTAAAAGTTTCTATTCTTTTACAAACGATTATACTCCAACAAATTAGAAAACCTAGAAGGAATAAATAAATTCCTGGACATAAATAACCTCCCAAAATTGAACCATAAAAATACAGAAAACCTCAAACAAACCATTAACAATTAATGATATCCAAGCTATAATAAAAAATTTCCCACCAAAGAGAAGTCCGGCGCTTGATGGCTTTACTATTGAATTTTACCAAACATTTAAGGAAGAACTAATAGCAATTCTAATTAAAGTCTTCATAAAAATTAAACAGGAGGGAGTATTTCCAAACTCATTCTACGAGGCCAACATTACATTGATACCAAAATCAAACTTTTTATCAATAAGATAGGCAATAACAGATCCTGGCAAGAAGAAGAGAAAAGGGAACTCTTGTACACTGTTGGTCGGCATATAAATTACCACAGCCACTGTGCAGAACTATAAGGAGAGTCCTCAAACAACAAAAAGTAGAACTACTATAGGATCTAGCAGTTCTACTATTTGATATATATTCAAAAGAAAGGAAATGAATATATCAAAGAGAAATGTGCTGTCCTCTGTTTACTGCAGTATTATTCACATGAACCAAAATATGGAATCAACTTAAGTGCCTATCCATGGATAGATGCATAACGAAAATGTGGTGAATATACACTATGGAATATTATTCAGCCAGAACTAACAATGAAATCCTGTCCTTGGCAGCAACATGGATGAAACTGGAGGCCATTACGTTCAATCAATTAAGCCAAGCACAGAAGAACAAATACTTCATGTTCTCAATCATATACGGATCACATGAAGATAAAAAGTAGATTGGTGATTATCAGAGGCCAGAATGTGGAGAGAAATGAAGGGGAAAAAAAAAAAAGAATAGAAATGTATTTATTAAAAAAAAAAAATCTATGAAAATCTGAATTATAAAAAAACTCAAAAAGATGTATTTGAAAATGTAGTATAGCAGGACCTCTGTGTGTTAGCCACCCAAGGGACTGTAACAAACTGGTCAACATACAGAGGTGGTCAACATAAGGAACTAGGGCTACTGTACTGATGTATACCTACTGACATGTGGTACACGTCAACTAAGTCAACTTAGGGAGGTGGTCATGTAGGAAGGTGATAAACTATGGAGGTTCTACTGTACTTGTGTTGTGTCATGGCACACATAAGCACTGAAAGAGGGCAGAACATAGGATGAGGACACCTGACATGGGGAAGTCAGGAATATAGGGTGCTAGAAGCCAAGCACATCTGTCCTTTAACTCCTTTTGAATCACAGCTCTGTCAAGTTTCTACCATTCTAATTCCATAAGAAAGAGTAACTCATTTACTTTCTAAAACTAGGAGAATATTTTTCTTCTAGCCCTGTGTCTACTGTGTGAATACAATCGCTCCTCATCTGACCCTTTGTGTTAGTCATGGTCTGAAGCATCTAGAAACCCAACAATGGTTATGAGAAAAGCCCTAAGACTAATTTATAACCTTAGAAAGAAACTGTATATGATTTTTTTGCCAGGACTTAGAATTAACATTCTGTAATTAATCCTATCACTTTGTAGCCTAAATAAAATAATATTATATTCTGTAATAGAATAGAATATCTTCTCTTTTCTTTAAAATCTTTAGAAGGAGAAACTGACCTGATCATTTAAGCACTTCCTTGAAACTATCTCCTGTTTCCCCAGAGCTACAATAAAACAAACAACTGAAACCCAACAAGTAAATATTTAAAAGAGCTTTAATAAGAAAGAATATCCAGATCCAACTAAGCGTATAGGAAGAATAAAGTTTCTTACCTAAAATAAGTAGCAATGCAGAGAATTACCACCAACATAGGATAATATATATAGAATCCATCTGCAATAAAGGATAAAACTTTCATGGAACCCATAATCTAAAGAGCAAGAAAAAGGTGAGTTAAACCGGCATAGTTCTGTATTATTCACTCCTTTCCATCATTAGAAAACTTGCTCACAAGCTATTATATCAATACACTTGAACTTTTCAAAGTGAAAACACAAAGTACTAAATAGACTAATTTTTAAAAATTTGCTTTTTATTAAGTTTTCTTCTAAGGAAAATTAATATTTTATAAATTTACTCAAAATTATCACTATATTAAGACTACAACTATAAAAATTAATATCATTTTTGATCATGTATTTTGATACTGCTCAGCTAGACAAACTATATAAACCAAAAATACATTTTTTTTATAATAAAAGAAGCAAAATCATTTTTACCCAGTCATTAAGTAATACATATACAACTTTTAAAAGAAGATTTTACTAGTAATCTCACAGAACTTTTCTGCCAGCATTAAAAGAAGTGTCACAATAACGCCGTCTCTTATAGACGCGGAACCTAAAGACCTCTCTTTTCTGACCATACTTACCGATGTGTAAGCTGTTGGCTGAGTATTCTGGTGAGAAATAGATGAATCCATATGTGTCAAACCCAGGAAATTAAGACATAAAGGAGGAGTCAAACGGCAAAATAACCTGCAGTAAATATTTTAAAACATAAAATATACAAAAAATAAAGCAGTGAAAATAATATATTATACTGAAATGTATTAAGAACATTTCAGATCATTGTAGCTACAATTTTCATCTATTTGCATGATATGTTTGTTAATTCTTATTGTGAACTGCCCTTATTTAGTTGGAGGCATTCTAAAAACCTTATTAATTGCATCACCCCTAAAAATACACCTGCATGGTGTATTTTTGATACACCTGCGTGGCAAAATTACAGCTTCAGTCTGCCTGCTCTGCAGGGCTTTGCCACTGACTTATCCCCACAATTCAGGGAGTACTGTTGTATGTACCTCCTTCAACTCCACCATCTGTGCAATTCATCTCACAGAATGACAAGGACAGTAACATCCTCAAGGTCAACTGTACTCAGTACATAAAATATCTGAAGATATATCAAAATATGTCATTCTGACAATTACGGGTATAAAAAATTGTTCAATTTTGTCCAAATGAAAAGAATCTCACAAAATTACAGAGTTGGAGAATGGGATGAACAGAAAGGTAGACTGAGGGAGTTCTTTTTTGGTGATAGAATAGTTCTGAATCTTGACTGTGGTGATAAGTTACAGGAATCTACAAACACACACACACACAAAAGAAAGATAAAAAATGATGAGAACTAAAGAAGGTCTGTCATATAGTTAACAGTAATCCAGTAGTTTCCTGGTCTTGATATTGTTCAATACCTACATAAGATGACTCCATTGGGAGAAGCTTGGTGAAGGTTAATATGACTTTTTGTACTGTATTTGCAACTTCCCATGAGTTCATAATTATTTGGAAAAGAAAAGTCTTAAAGTTACCTTACATATCAATCCCTACATAAATTTCTCTAATTTCAGCCTTTGTAAATACCTAATATAACTGAACTTACAATAAGGACAGGTAATAGATTATATAATCTAGCCCAAGTTGGACCTATCTCTCTAAACTATTGCCAAATTCCTTAGGAAATTTTGTTGTTGGTTTTCTTTGTCCTCTTCAATTTATTGAAGGCCACTGAATCTCAGAACGCTCTCTAGGTCTGACTTAGTCTCTAAATTCTTCACTGTTCCTACTATTTTACTAATCTATTTACTGAATCTCTAGTTGATAAATTCAGCCTCACTATGTCTTTCTTTTCCCTCCTAACTGAGCATACATACCTATTTTAGCCTTAAACTTTAAGCAAGATTTAGCTGGCAATCAACAAATATTTATTTAATACTTAAACCTAAACAATTATTCATTAAAATGTAAATATTAGTGGAACATCTATAAGCAACAAGAAATAAAAGAGATCCATAAGACTATATGCAATAGGGTAACACCTGTGGCTCAACGGGGTAGGGGGTTGGCCCCACATACCAGAGGTGGTAGGTTCGAACCCGGCCCTGGCCAAAAACTGGAAAAAAAAAAAAAAGAAAAAGAATACATGCAATAGAGACATTTCCCTTATTTCTAAATGTAATTCTACTTACATGCCACTGAAAAGAAGGCTATAAGCATCGGTTTGGTGATGTGAAGCCAAGTAATAATAGTTAAATACACGAATCCTGAACACAGTAGAATAAACACAAATACTTAGGAAGAAGATGGAAAGAAAACAAGCAATCTGAAAAAAGACAAAACAAAATAGTTTTTTTTTTAACTAATGGACCTTAAACTAGTACTTCACTATCACAAGCATTATCCTTCATTTCCAGCTAACATTTAAATATAGTAATACAGGATTTTTTAATCTAAGAAAAAAAATTATGAAAAACATCTACATTTCAAACTGTTCAATATCTTAGATCCGTAAGTTCTAAATCACCTCCTAAAGTGAGCCTGTTCTCCCATTCCCTTGCAACTCTTCACATTACAGGCATGAGCCACTGCACCTAGCCTATCTCTGAAGTTTTAATAGTTAAGATAAATTGATAAAACATATGTTTGGAAGTTTTAATAATAACACTGTGGAACACTGTGGGGAACTTCACTGCTTTCATTATTACCACAAAAAATATATGGAAAAAAAGATATAACGGTTAAGATTATACAATGAGCTGACATATAGTTATGACAGATATAAAATAAACTGACCTCAATATAAATATAATTGTATGTTTTTTCTGCCAGCTGTATGAAGACTGCAAAGAGGGATAAGACAGGAGTAGTGCTGAAGAATGTGCACTCTGACCACACAACAATCACAGAGAAGATGGACAGAACCACAGCAAGGATCCTGTAAAACCAGGGTCGCAAAAGGCATTCCCAATACCACTCTGCAAAATAAAATAAAAAATGATTAGGAAAACCATAAAGAAGTAACAGGATATTAACACTGTTTTAAAATATCTCCTAATCAGATACTTAATTACAAAGAGAAAGAGCATTATGGTAGAGGAACCAGCCAACTCCACCCAATCAAACAATCACCAATAAGAGGACAAACTGACATCATGGGCTCCCTGCTACACGAGAAGAACATAACGTGACTGCTGTTGTGCTCCTGTCAAAGATGCAGACGCTCCATCCAATCACATGGAAACATCGAACTCAAGTTCAGGGACATTCAAGAAAGGAACTGGCCTGTACTTGCCAAAGACATCTATGTCACAAAACACCAACAAAGACTGGGGAAACTGTTCCAGAGTAGAGGAGACTAAGGAGACACGACAACTGAATATAATACACGATCCGGAATTTTTTTACAAAGAATATTTCTGTATAATATCTGTAAATAATAGTATGGTAACTATGTTAATTTCCTGATTTTGAAAATGTCTTCATTTTTAGGAAATACACACTGAAACATTAAGGGACAAAGAAATATAATGTCTGGATACAATGCCAAGAGATTAAGTAAAAAATACACATCAGAAGTGTAAAGCAAATGCGTATGGTAAAATGTTAATATTTGAAAACCTGGGTGAAGGGTTTTATGGGACTACTTCATACCATTCTGGTTAAGTCTGAATTCAGGTAAAAATAAAAGTTTAAAAAAACTCAATAAACTGAAAAAGCTATGTTTTTACTTCAATGAAGGGTTGAGCTCCTGACTCACTGTAATTTTTTCTACTCCACTCAGCATAATTCCTGGTGATTTCAATATCCCCATAAGTGATGCTCCTTTTCAATACCCTGGTGTCTCATTTCCTTGACTTCCTCTCTGCCAATGATCTTGTCCTCTATCTCCATTCAATTACTTGTTACCATAGTAATTCCTAAACTTTTTTTTTTTGCAGTTTTTCTTTGGCCAAGGCTGGGTTTGAACCTGCCACCTCCAGCATATGGGGCTGCTGCCCTACTCCTTTGAGCCATAGGCACCACCCTTATTCCTAAACTTTTTAAACCAATATCTTTAACTTTTGCATATAATCTCCTTCTAGTATCCTTGTCTCCAAATCCTGTCTTCATCTAGTACAGAATTTAAACTCCATTGACTATCTCTACCTGGACCAACAACCAATTTATTCTACCTCCTTCGTATTGTTATTTCACACTCTGATATCCTTATTTCTTTCCTTATCGAGCCAGATTCCACAATCTTTGAGGATAGTTACCCTCCAGTATCCCAATTCCTTTGCTCCCTCTTGTTTCACTGTCCTTGCTTAGCTAACACCTGGCTATTCTGAGCCTACACCCATGTAGCTGCACATTGTCAGAGAAAAGACTGTAACTTTGCTACTGGTCTCACTTTAAATTCTTAATCACGAGCTTCAAGCTGGCCCTTAGCACTGCCTAGCTAGCCTACTATAATTCCCCAATTCTTCTTGCATGCCTACTTTCCTAGGCAACTATTTCACACCTTGTCTTCCCTCTTCAAATCTCCAAAATCTCTCTATACCTATTCTCTCAGCATTTCACTGGGAAAATAGAAGGGATCCGAAGAAAAGTTTCCCAAGTTTCTACCACTACACCTCTCACCTACTTAGGTACCTCTATGTATTACCTCCTAATCTAGGGCCATTCTCTGTATTGTTTACTATTCCCCACCTCATCTTTACTGCTGATCAACACAGTCCTAAAAACTGTCTAGTATCTTATCAAATTTTCCTTCTATTCCATCATTCCCATGTGCCCCCAATTCCTGTCAGCTACTACCATTCTCTGTTCCCTTGTGTAGGGGAACACATTCTGGAAATTTTCTACTCTCCCTGTCTCCAATTCCTCTCCTTCTGATTTCTTTTAAACTCCAGTCAGGCTTTTTCACCCTCCTCCACCCCTCATAAACTCCAATGGTAAGGTCTTAGTATCTATGATACTTGATCCATATACAACATCTAAAAAGGTACTTTATGTAGTTTCCTCAAAACTCCTCACTCTCTGAGTTTCCCTTCTGTCTCTAGTCTTTGATGCTAGTTCCTCCTTATCAACCTAATTTCTAAATTCTGGAGTCTTCAGGCTGGGCCCTCAGGCTTTCTCTCCTCTATCTCAACTACATCTTTAGTTATTTTATCCTGACCCATGGCTTACTGTACACTGATGGAATCTTAATTTATATCTGCAGTACAGACTTATCCCCTGAATTCCAATTTATGTAAAAAACTACCACTTCAGCAACCTCATTTATACTTTTGTGTTCATTGTCTGTTCTGTTACTCCACAGGGGATATACACCAAGCACCCAACAACACATAGCATTGATATGCTCCAATAGTTTTTTAATAATGAAAACAGGTACCACATCACTTCTTCATTTAATTAGAAAAATTTCATTGAAGATGTTTTCTAAAATATTTGTTATGGCCATCAAGTCTTCATACTCATGACCAACCAGGGAAGGGAATTAAGTGACTATAACTTTTTGCTTGAATAAATTAGGTAAATGGAAGTTTTAATACTCTAACACAGGGGTGTCCAACCTGTGTTAGGGGGCTGCATGCTGATTTTGTGAGGACTTTTTTTGCTTATCTGTGGGTCAGATATCACAAGAATGATGCACAGACCTCTTTTTTGCTAATCAGTTTTTCTTGGTGTTTGTGTATTTAATGTGTGGCCCCAAACAACTTTTGTTCTTCCAATGTGCATCAGAGAAAAAAAAAGTTGGACACCTCTGCTAACACTTTGGTACTTGCATTAAATTTCTTCACATTCAATCTGATAACATTTAAAAGGAATGTCATAAATAATCCTAAAGGAAAAAAAGATAATGATGACTACAGAGTATAGGCTTTGTAAAGTGGACTAATAAATGTAAATAATTAAAAAGGACTTTTGGGGGCAATATTTCAGTAGTATGTCAAGACTGAAAAGACCTAAGCTTATAATATAAAATTGCTTAAAATTCCAATTATTTTATATGTAGTTATGTGTTGCATAACATTTTGGTTAACAACAGACTGCATATATGACAGTGGCCCCATAAGATTATACCATATTCACACTGTATCTTTTCTATGTTTAGATATGTTTAGATTCACAAATACTTATCATTATGTTACAACTACCTACAATATTCAGTACAGTGATATGTAGTGTAGGTTTGTGGCCTAAGAGCAATAAGCCATCTCACACAGCATAGAAGTGTAGTCGGCTATACTGTTTAGGTCTGTGTAAATAGATTTTATGATACTCACACAACAATGGAATCATCTAACACTACATTTCTCAGAATGTACCCCTGTCGTTAAGAGACATATGATTACACACAGTATGTATCATATAAAATATGTTTGATATATTACATATATTTTCGTATAGAATTTTGAATTATTTATAAAATAACAGTGAAATCTCATTGGTTATATGTTATACATGTATGATAAAATGGTTATTTTGGAAAAAATTTATCATATAGTATAAATCAAATAATTTGAAAAAGTTCAACTGTGCAATGGTTAAAATAGATACTTTTGACCTACAGAAAAATGATCATCAAAAACTCTGAAATTTATATCAAATTACATACCAAATGTAGGATTATAAAAATATTGGATAAATCGATTTTCTGGCTCCGGAGATTGAAAGGTATGAACAAACTGACGAGTAACACTGGTTTCATTTTTCGCTACGTCTTCTAGATAAAATGCTTGCTCCAAAAGAATTTGCCATTGTACTTGAGTTCGACGGTGCCTCTGAACTGAATAAATTACCTAAAAAAGAGAGTAGGAGTAGACCTGATAGTGTTCTGACCCAACAGAAGTTCAACTCTCCTGTAGGGAGCATGTTTTGGTTGCCACAACAACAGGAAAGTGCTAGTAGCATTTACTGGGTTGGGCACCAAGGATGTTAATGCTGCCAAAAGATGCAACAGTTCTAAATAATGTAACCCTTACCCTCAGTGAATAACTCTGTCTCCCCAAATGCTAATAGTTCTATTAGTTCTCTCTACTGAGAACACAAAGTTAAAACACTTCAATGAATAGTAAGATCAAATAATTATAAACCTAACAAAAATCATAAGTAAAATAGCTATAATTAATTAGTAAGGTTACCTGCTTATGTAGTTTTACCAGACTTTTTTCAGTTGGGTAGGTATTATGCTTTTCATCAAAATCTTCATAATCATCCATGTTCCTACCCATTTTTTCCTGATATACTGCAGGGCACTAAAAGGAACAAGTAGATATTTTAGATCTGAATTATAAAAGGATAAAAATTTATTTTTATTAAACATCTTTCATTCTTGGCCATTTCTAATTTTCTCAAAACTCTTTCCTTCCTTTAATGGCATCTCTAGTTAAACTTTTATTGACATTTTCTAGAAAATGTTTTAAAAGATGTATTGAGTTTCTTCTCAACTCTATTTTTTTTACAAGTCTGTTTATTGAAAGGATCTGAAAATAGTAATAAGGCTTTAGACATTTAACAAATTTTCAAGATATTAACAATATGAAAATTTAAGATTTACTTCAAAAATCCAAACCTTTCTAGGTCATTCCAATTTCATGCTGCGTTAGGACTTAACTTTTGCTTTTTTGTTTAGATGAGTAACTGAATTTCAAATTATCACTGGTCTTCTGGGCCTTATTGGTGCCTCTCCTCCTCGTTGTGTGTACAAGTGGGGTCCTCCCTGTGCTCAGTGTCATGGACAGATGCGGGACACGTGAGGGCCCCTCTCTGCTTCAAACGGTGTGCTATTGCCCAGAATCATTCTAAACGTTTTCAGATGCTCATGTTCACAGATGCTAAAGTGGCCAGACAGCATGACCTGCACTTTATAAACATACAAGTCAAGGAAACTGTACCAGGAAACTACGGAAGCACCAAAGGGGTAAAGGAAAGCTGCCACCCGCCTACCCTTTAGACACAAGTCCAGTGAAGGGAAGGCTCTCATCCCTTCCTGTGCTTAACTACTGAATGATGAAAGAGCAATTCTTGAGCAAAACTCAAAGAGCAATTACTCAAAAACAAAGATGCCCACATTTGGGATGCCTGTTAGACAATAACCAAGGCACCACTCCCAAGTGGAAGACACCTGACCTCCCAATGCACACACCCCCTCACACTCTCAAGCAACACCTACTTCTCTGCAAGCCTGGGGCTCCTAGGAATACCCTCAATGTTTTATCTCAAAATTCCCATTTCAATTGTGAAATCAAAGGGCTTACTATCTCCTCAAACACTGATGTCTCTTGGACCATCAGGATTGCGTGCGACTGGACAGAATGGTCCATGAGGACAGAGTCACACAGAACACAAATAATGTAAACATTAGCAGCAGGAAAATCCTTTTCCCCTTTAGCTCTTCATAAAAGCTTGTGCAAGAAAATATGTATATAAGCATTCCAGAAATTTTTGTGTTTTTTTTTTTTTAAGTATATACAGGATTTAAAATATTTGGGAGCTGAAGCTATGTGAGGAATGTGTGCATCAGCCCAAGATGTCTGGCTGCCTCTTGCCCTTGTAATAACAAAAGAAAAAAATTCTATATATGAATTACTACTGGTTTAAGCTTAGTATTTTCATGAAAATGAGTTGAGAAGACCTCAGTCATAGGCTGCTTACATACTTTTCTGATGATTTTGTTATAATATTATATAAATTTACATTTCAAAGGGAAATAAGATTTTTTAAATTACCTTTTTAAGTATTGTGTCAACACATTTTCTCAGTGGATGGTTATACTTGATGCCTTCATTCACTTTACGAACTTCCTATAAAAACAGTAAGGTAAGTAAAAATTTTTCTATTTTTTAAAGATCAGATATTTTAAATAGGAATGTACTATTTGGTAGTGTTAGGCACTATACATTCTCACAAGTTCAATTCAACCTAAGTTGCACAGCATTGCATAGAGTTCCTTTCACTGAATAAAAGTTCTTAAGAAGTAAAAATAGAAGATCACTGAATAGTTACATCTACACCCTTGAACTTTTTCTTACTTTCTAGATTGATCCCTTATCATTTGATTACTTGGTTTAAAAATATCAGTAAACACTATAAAAGTTCATGAAGGATCAGACAAACTTTGTGATCCTTGAAGAACAGGGCTGTGTTCCTCCACTTTACTCATCGTTATCTAAAATACAGTGAAGAAACCATAGGAAGCAGAACTACAAATTTCACAAAGTGCCTACTCCTTTCAATGGAAGAGTACTCCAGAGAAGTCATATCTGATTAACTTCATAGTTGTTTATAAGGAGCATACTCTATGCCAGCCCTGTGGGAGGTGTAAACTTACCATAATCCATACTGCAAGGCTGCGGGAGACATGGAATTGTTGGTCGTTGACTAAAATTACAGTATGGTGATAAGATAATTAAATAAGTAATTTAATAAACATGAAAGGCATAAAAGAGTTAGGGAGAGGAATCTTTAAAACCAACAATTCCTAAGGAATCTCAATATTCTATAATATTCATGAAATTTTAAAAAGTTGGAACCACTCTTCTAGGCAGATGAAACAGCATGTTCACAGCCTGGGAGGCATGAGAGACCTGACCGGGCTATTTAAAAAAAAAAAAAAAAAATTCTGACTATAGGGTTTAGAAGGGCTTTAAGGGATATAAAACTAGAAGCATAGAAACCATCTGGCACATACAAAAAAATTGTGAAAAAATTTTTGTAATATATATTGTATGACAAAGAATCACTATCCTTAAGATGTGAACAGTTTTTACAAATCAATCACAAAACAAGAATATATAAGAAATACAACTGACCAAGAAATATCTGAAAAGATATTCATATGCAAAACAGCTATATATTTTTAAAATGTGAAATCTTTTCGCAAGATTATGGGGAAATCAGTAACAAATGATATCACCTATCTTAGGGTAATTTAGCAATATTTATCAAAATTTAGTATATGCATACTCTATGAGTAATAGGTACCCACAGACACTACTCCGGTCAAGAAACTTAGCTTGATGAGGTAGAGAGACATAAATCAAATAGAAACAGTGTAAAAATTACTCTGGAAGAAAAGTATGGGATGTTCTGAGAGCAAATAATCTAGAAAGGAGACTTTTTGATGAACTGATTACTTAAAATGAGATAAAACAAAATGAGCAGAAGTTAGTCAACCAAAGGGCGGGGCAAGAATATTCCAGACAGTCATCCAGGGACATCACAAACAAAGGCCTTCAAGCCAAAAGGAACAAATTTCTTTAAGGGACTGAACGAAGTCTTGTGTGAATACAGGGAAAAGGAAAGTAAGGGCCCAAGTAGCACTTGATCATACTGGGAAAGCAAAATCAAAATGATCCTCGAAAGTCTTAAGAATGATTTATTTTGAGGTTGATGTGTGAAGCTTAAACACAATAGAGACAAGATCTGACTTGGGTTTTTAAAAGGTTACCTTGAAGCATTATTACACACAATTTTCCTTTACTAAGCTGCCTTAAATTTTGTTGACTTGATAGCACAGATTTATCCTACTTTGAGTATGAACTATACAACCTGTTTATATGTTATATATGAAATAATCATGTTTTCTTTAAATTATTTAGCCATATTAAATAAGTTATGAGACAATTAAATATTAACATTGCTATATCTATTATGAATTTAAGGTTCCTTCAAAAACTGTAATTTTTATAAAATATGGAAAATACTTTAGTTTGCTTTTTCATACAAAATAATGTAACTTTGAGCTCTTTCCTTACTGTGCATAATCAATTCTTTTCTCAATAGGTCAGACAACATCTATGAGGGCAGGCTAACAGGCAGTTTTCAGTGGAAATAAGCTAATTCTCCCTCCCCAAAATAGTCTCTCTAGAAAAATGACAAAAAGTAGAGATGACCTTTTAGGCAATCTAATAAATACCTCTTGAATGGTTCGACATAGCTTGCAAGTTGTTTTTTTTTTTTTTTTGTAGAGACCGAGTCTCACTGTACCGCCCTCGGGTAGAGTGCCGTGGCGTCACACGGCTCACAGCAACCTCTAACTCTTGGGCTTACGCGATTCTCTTGCCTCAGCCTCCCGAGCAGCTGGGACTACAGGCGCCCGCCACAACGCCCGGCTATTTTTTGGTTGCAGTTTCGCTGGGGCTGGGTTTGAACCCGCCACCCTCGGCATATGGGGCTGGCGCCCTACTCACTGAGCCACAGGCGCCGCCCAGCTTGCAAGTTTCATTGACGTTTCAGACAAAAGTAATAGACATATAGATGCGTATATTCATTTCAGAGAGAAACATATCACAGAAATAACAAACTTTTTTATAAAACTGTGTTTAGAGAATTATCTGGATAGCTGAAAAAATTACTACCAAGAAAAAGTAATTAAACTTTGTTATTTCTTAAATATAATCAAAACCAGTATATTTTAAGTTTTCTGTCAAATTAAACTATTCATATTTTTGCTCTGTGCTTTCTTCCTATAGTACATTCTGCGTACCTCCAACAGACTAATTGTCCTGAACCACATATAGAATCATGTCTCCTCCTCACTTGCAAAATGTCAAAGATTCCTCACTGCTTTCAAAATGTAGCTCAGACTTTCAGTACGGTATTCAGGGTCCTGCTATAGCTTTACCTTTCCAACATAAACTTTATGCTCAAATTAACTTGGCTTTAAAACTTCCTGATATCTGATTAGAATGTTATCAGCTATCAAAATTTTACCCATAAAGGACTTTTTATACAATTTTCTACTTTAAAGACTTAGTACCCTAACGGCCAGTTCTGCATAGCACTTTACATGGCAGGAAGACAGGAAATATTTATTAAATGATAAGTAAATTTTCTCTTCAAGTTTATAAGTTTCAGATATTGAGAAAAGCAGACAGAATCCCAAAATACCATGGAATACATGGCCAAAAAAACCTATAGCTGAGAAACCATGCATTTGCTTTTTTGGCTGGGGAGGCTCAAAGTTCTCTTGCTATCTAGTGCTATTTTCAAAACATCTATTATGAAATGAGTGGTATCTTATCTAAAATTTTTAAAGTCCTCATACTTTAAACCTATGAATACAATATTAAAATAGCACAGAAGTCACCAAAGCCAGGCTTTAATTTTCCACATTTTATTACTAAGTAGAAGGCTCCTACTTAACAACAAACAATAAAAAAATTATTTTATTCAGTTATGTGTATTAAAGAATCTTCCTAGCAAAATTCAGAGCTTCAGTAATAACTGAGTTTATATTTGTTGCAGAAATACTAAATAAACTGGTGAAAACCAAATTCCTCAAATCTGAAACAACTAAATTCAATACTAACATTTGGAGAGAACACTATCAAATTTAAAATATTTTCTTTTATTAAATATAATTATATTACCACATACAAATTTTCAAATATTTCAATTTTTTCCAAAAAATTCCAACTTCAAACATCAAATATAAAAATTGCCAAATATAAATTATATTCATTCAAAAGATGTAATAGCCATTCATCATAAGACTGAGGAAATGTAATAGAATACTACCTACAGATTTGCTCCTACATTTTGAATCTATTTATTTATTTTGTAGAGAATAAATACTTAAAAGCAAATATAAAGATTTCTAATCATAGTATATACTCATTTGTTCATTCATTTATTCCTTTACAAACATGTAGTGGCTCATGCCCATATCAGCACTTTGTGAGGATGAGGGGGGAGCATCACTTGAGGTCAAGAGGTTCAACTTAAGGCCTAGAGTTTAACATTACAATGAGCTATAATCATGCCACTATATTCCATCCTAGATAATAGAGTGAGACCCTCTTTAAAAAAGGTTATTAAAAGGAATCAGACAATTGCTACATAAAAATATTAAGCAATAATAATAATAATGCAAAGAAAGTAACATTCACATTGTCAAATAAGAGTATGTCTATTATAGAATGCTTTGACTCTGAGATTCATCAGTTAACTTAATTTTTTTTTTAAGTATCAAAAAAAAACAACTAATATTTATAAATTAAAGTAAAAGATAATTTCAAAAAACAGATCATGCTAAATCTTATAGACAATAGAAAAAGAAGAAATACATCAAAATCGTCCTACTTGATCTGGGGTACACCTGATATTAATGTTGGAGAAAATATATTATTATAATGGAGAAATTACAAACGTATGTCACTTATAAATGAGGATGCAATATCCTAAACAACATATTAACATGTTGAGTTAAAAATTAATGTTCAAGTAATATGCTTTGGTCAAAATTAAAACCAATTTATGTGAAGATTAGTCACTATTTTCTTTTCTTTTTTACACCCTTCCTTCAACTTTTAGCCTCCAGAACTATGAGCCAATAAATACCTATTGTTTAAGTCACCTAGTTTGTGGTAGTTTTGTTACAGCAGCCATAAGAAGCTAATACACAGAGTTCTCCTGAAGAGTTCTCACTTATGTAAAGACTTGAAAATGAAGCAGGAATTAGCTGAAGAGAGTCCTAAAAAAAGCATTCTAAGAGTTTGGGAGCAGCATGCTCAAAGACTAAAAACAGAGGCAATGAGGATAAGGATTAAGAGTAGAGACTTTCGGGTGGCGCCTGTGGCTCAAGGAGTAGGGCGCTGGTCCCATATGCCTGAGGTGGCAGGTTCAAACCCAGCCCCTGCCAAAAAAAAAAAAAAAAAGAGTAGAGACTTTCAAACCAGATCAAATCCAGACCAGCACCTGCTCTATACTGGAACACATCTACATTCACTCATTTATTTACTGGCTATGTCTGTTTTCACGCTGTAAGGATAGAGTAGATGTGACAGAGACTGTATGTCACACAAAGCCTAAAATATTAGCACATGGCCATTTACAGAAAATATTTATCAGTCCCTGTTAAGTAGGAACTAAAGTTAGACAGCCCAGCTGTATCATTTAGTGGCTGTGTGAACATAGGAAAGTTACTTAATCTCTCTATGCCTTGTTTTCTTCAATTATAAAATAGGAATTTTAAAAAAAACCATCTCTCTTATAAAGTTATAAGAATTAAATGTATTAACAAAGTGCTTTAGACAAATATTAAGTCTCTATAATTGTTTGCTATAATTATCATGACTAAATTTGAAGAATCAAAGTTAAGTGTTAGGCAAATATTAAGTCTATAGAATTATTATTTCATCATCATTAGCAAGTTTGAAAAACTAAAATTGACCAGTGTGAAGAAAACAGAGGCTTCAGATCAGGCTGGGGAGCTAACATGGATCAATTTTTTTTTTTTTAGTCTGCATTCTCAGCATTTTAAAGTTTATTCTAACATGAGTGGAAAGCATTCAACAAGAGGTTTTAATTTGGAAAGTAACATCATTAAAGTGGCAGTCTTCCCATGGGAGTGAAAAATGTAACTATAATAATCTCTCTTTAAATCCATAACAACATTATTACTTAAGGTAGCAAATTTTTATCATGTTATATATTTTTATGTACATTATTGAAAGTTATACTTTCAACAACTTGTGAAGCTGGTTCAAGTCATCTGCATTTTACAAGTAAAATGAAGTGCCTTATTGAGATTACAGATAGGAAAGAAAACTTACAGATTCAAACTCCCATGAAAATTGTTATTTAAGAGGTTTCCAGACTTGGTGAGATTACCTTGGGTCAAACTTTCAGGGAGAAGTATCCTCTGAGCACTATTTTCATTTCTACTAGGGTAGTTAGGGCAATCACATAACTTATCATTTAATCTGGGAGACTTTTGAAAAAAAGGGCCATTAGTAAAAGCTACTCCAAGACAACAGGCATAGTCCTACACTATTAGATATATTTCCCTTGAATCTTTGTCATGAGGCTAAACTGCCAATAAGAAGTCACCCTGGATTAGACAATCCTGAAAGATTGCACACCACCAAATTTGCAGGCTGAAGACCATCAATGTGCTACCAAAAAAACCCTGAAAGTGAGAAAAAAGAAATGTACACAACTTGGTGACTATTGTTAGTAAGGTGCAAACTTCCTTACCTCCATCACATCCTCTAAATTCTCTTCTGCATCTGCTTTCTCTGTCATCAGTTTCGCTGCCTTAAAATAAGTTTTCATAAGCAGATAACCCCTTTTTGCTCCATTCCAGTATGACCGAGGAATTTCCACCAAGCCATACCCCAACAGCAATACAAGAAGAAAGAGACCCCATGTATTTGCAGCAGCTATCCCAATTGTCTGAAGCTGATTCCTAAGACAAAAAACATATACAAATAGCTGTGATGCAAACTAAGACTAACCTAGTATTAAATTTTTTTTCAGAAAACAACTGCCCTAAAGGATGGGTAAGATTGTGCATGAAAAAATTAGACCTTCAAATTCTCAGCTACATTTTTAGTAACAGCAGATAATCTGTACATTTTAATGGAAAGAACGTAATTGTAGAAATGGACTTTAACACAGAAAATACTGCTTTTATTATAGTAAAATTAGAATCTAGAATAATTCACAGCAAAAAAAATATATTTTTTCCCAAAGGAAATATTTTTCATTAGTGTTTTTTTTTTTTTTAATTAGGTGCTTTCTTACTCAATATTAACCAAAAGAAACTTGGAAAAATTTTTAATTAACTTGTGTTGAAGCTGATGTACACAAATCTCAGAAATGCAACAGTGAGGCCTAAACTTCTGCTTTATGCCTAAATTTTCAGACCTAGCTCTTCACGTATATAAACAAATCACAGGTATAAAATAATATCTAAATCTAAGGCAACATTAGGAACAAATATGCCCCAAACTATAACAAGAAAAAAAAGAAAAAATATTCACAAGTTCCAATGAAAAATAAAACTAGCTATTTTATCATATATAAAAATTTGAAATTTTACCCAATAATTATGAAGGTTAGTAATTTTACAATAGAGTTATTAGACAAAGCATTAATCCTTTGCCTAAAAGGTATTATTTAAAGAAACCATTCTATATTTTCTTTCTTAATAATATGGTTTTTTCAGACATTCTTTTAAGGGAATCTATAAAACACAGAACAGTATGTTTCTCAATGAAATGTCTGTTTACTCCCATATATGAGATAAAAATGAATTTTTAAGAGTACAAACACACAAAAGCAATGTTAAGGAGACTATTTTTCTTACCATTCTAAATGCAAATGTGGGTTTACAGCTACATAAATTAAAAATGCTCCAAAAATCAGCAAATAGGTGCCATAATAGATTGCATTCTCAATCAGTGCAGTCTTGATCTTTCCTGTGATAGAAAACCCTCCTGATCTTGCATATGACTGCATAAACGGTAAGAGAATCCTAGAGGATGGAAAAAGTTATTTTAAAAATCAAAAAAAAAAATAGATATATCTGTATAATCTCAAAATATTAGAAATATATAAATCTCAATTTTAATATATAGTTCTTCTCATTAATAAATATAATTATGAGTATTAACAATGAATAAACTACAATAGCTGATTAAGTCTGTAATATTAAATTTTAGGGAAAACAAAGGCTCTGAGGTGATGGAGATCAAAGCACGTTACCAGGAGTAAAGGAGGCCAGAATCATCAGCAAAGAATCCAACAATATTAGTGACTAAAGAGCAGTCTACAATTGGCCTTTAAAGCCATTAAGAAGAATCTGGACTTAAAGAATAAGGAGGAAATATCTTCTTTAACATAAAGGAGACATGATCAAATTTTAGTTTTCTAAGGTTTCAGCATGGAGAATGGATGAAAGGGGGGAAACTGGAACTAGTGGTAAGGGTGGTAGTAGTGGTATAAGAAACAGGAAGGGACAAGGCTGGCTGTCCACACACTGACTGAAATAGGACCTACAAGGCACCCAAGATGAGCTGCACAGGAAGTAGCCAGCTATCCAGCTTCGGAGTTCAGGAGAGAGGGCTAGAAACACAGATTCTGGAGTTACCACCATACCAGTAGTACTGAAATAGCATGAGTAGATGAGATGTGGAAGGGCAAGTATGTAGAATGTGAAGGAAAACCGAGGGAGCGAAAGAGAAGGAGTAAGAACCAGCAAAGACAACGGAAACAACACAGAAGGGGGCAAGGAAGAAAACCAAGGAGTGAATGGAATGGAAAGTGGGAGAAAAAAGTCTTTGAAAGTGGAAAAAGTAAACAACAGAATTAAATGGTGCCATGGGGAAAAGTAATTCAGGATCTGTATGTGTGAGTGGAGAAGTGGGAGTAGAAAATAGAGAACTGTGGGTTGAAGACTAAGTGAACAACTAGCAAGTGGAGATACTAAATAGTATAGAGAATTCATTTAAGAAATTTGGCTAGGTAGGATAGATAAACTAGGGTATAAACATAAAAAGGAATATTTTACAGAAATGAGGAACAGACAACTGATGCATATGACACAGCATAGATGAATGTCTCACATATGTGAGCAACGAGAGATGCAAAAAAGTCCATACTGATAACTCCACATTTGTAAAGTTCACAAACAGGCAAAACTAACTATAATGATGGAGGCCATAAAAGAAATTAAGAATGTTGGGCTAAGAAGACAGAAAGAAAACCAAGGGATAATGATGACCTTAGCAAGAGCAGTTTCATAGAATAGGGCTGGAAAAAGACTGGATTGAAGGTCAAGTGAGAGGGCAATAAATAGGTGAGAAACAGTGACAAGGAAAACTTTTTGATTCTGTTTTCCATTTTTTGTCTTTTTTTTTTTTTTTAAGATGAGAAAGACCTGAGCCAGCAGAAAGGGAGAGGATACAGATTTTTTTTAAAGTGACATAAATAAATTCCAAAAAAAGGAAGTCACTGAAAAATAACCATATTTTTTTCCTTTAGCCAAAACTTTCAAAAATGTTTTCCTTCACTGCCACTTACCATGTTAAAAATTGTGATGTCCAATACACTACCCTCCAGAAAATTGGCATGATTCCATCAGGAATGTAACTCCATGGCTTAAAACATGGATGTTGGCTGTTAAATGAAAATTTAAAGCCAATTAATGATAAATACAAAAAAATTGTTTGTTCTAGAGCAGTGGTTCTCAACCTGTGGGTCATGACCCCTTTTTAACAATGAAAATACAGCATTAGGAAGGTTGAGAATCACTGTTCTAGAGAGTAATTCCATTTAAGTTTTCAACTTTCATTGTATTTTTGATCATTGGGTAAAAAGACTTAATGTTCAACTAATAGACTAAAATATACAAGGCTTTAAAAGCAAATGTATTATAAAATCAAATCTCTAATGATTACCTTTAAAATACATACTAACTCCACTTATAGATTATTTTATTTATTTACTTTTTCTGCAGGCTGGGGCAGGTAAGACATTAATTAAGACATTAAGACATTAATTCCTGAAAACTAGAATGCTAATTAAATCAGTTACTATATTGCAGTTCCTATGAAGATACATGCCAGCAATTTGTAATTCTGTTTTAATTATAACCTTTTGACAATTTGAACTTTATTTATTCGTGATAAATAGCTATAATCCTTTCAGATGTACAATATGAAAGGAATACCATAAACACAGAATAATCTTCTTGTTCTTTATTACAACCTTGTAAATTAGCAAAAAGTGAAAATGCATGCCCCATTTTTTAGATGAGATAGGCTGAGAGGAAAAATACATATATCTTAGAAGTCACATACTTAGTAAAGAAGCACCAGGACTAAAAATTCAGATCCTCATCAAGTTTCTCACTAGCATCTATTGAAAGGCCTGTACACCAACAAATATTTAAAATGTAGACTTAACTAGAATGCAATGTAATCAAGTCTATCATCAAAAAACAGAGATGTGCAGATCAGTAGAAAATGATGATAACTCCTACAAATATAAAACCTGAATGGTAAAAGCCAACAATTTTTACATAGTTTGCCCCCCACAATATTTATATTTAAAAAAAAGGAGGAAAAGAAATACCTTGGCACAGGTTTAGCAGTTGCATATAATCCTGTAACGTTGCTACTTTCAGGGGGGCTTGAATTTGCAGCAGCATGCTTGCATCGGTTGTATATAGTCTAAAGCAATGAATGGTTTAAAAATGAGAATCAAAAAGTTACCAAGTAATTGGAGTTTGGAGGGATACTGAAGTTTATAATAATCTGTCTATCCAAACTTACCTTTCTGGCTATGCTTTTTAATGATTAAATTTCTAAGACAATATTTAAATTCAAAATATAAGTATAACCATATATAATTTAGTTGTCTTAAGAAATATTATCTCAGCCATGCCGTATGATTACAATTGTCTTTTAAATTGTGAAAATCAGTTTTACCCCTTACCGTACTAACATCCAGAGGCAGTATGAAGACAATAAGAAAGCAGAGATACCAAGCAAGCAGCGTTCCAACGATTACAAGTCTATGCTGTTTCTTAAAGTCTCCATATCGATGAAGTAGAAATAATGCCAGAAAAAAGACAAAAACAATCTCGAGTCCCAAAGCAGCACCGCTCATTATTGAATGTTCACGCTAACCAAAGTTACTCAGGTACAGATCTGGACCATATCTGTAAACTTAAAAACATAAAAAAGAAAAATCCAAAATTAACATAAGAAATAATCTTTTGTAAATTTCCTAATCATTTATTAATGTACTAATAAACTCTTTGAAAACGTTATGCTTCACATTGGACTATGAATAAGATGAAAAGAATAATTCCTGCCCTGTAGTACTTTTTTTTATTTTTTAAAGCATATCTTAAAAATTTCACATACGTTGTATTTTCAAAAAAATTATTTTAATAAAAATTACACTAATTCTTAAAACAGTACAAATTAAGAAATTCCTAATAGTAGACATGAAGAGTTGCAATACAGTGTCACTTGGGGTTTGTTTCTTAATGCTATAAATCCTAACAATATTTTCTGCAAATAAGCTATTGACTATATCCTAGAAAATTAGATACTTAGTAAAATAAATTTTGTTAAGATGAGCCATACCCCATAATTTAATTTTATAAAAGAAAGACAAGAATAGATAGAAAGAGGCCATTTGAAAGTAACCTTTTGTTTGTTTGAAACAGTATTTTTCATTCCTGTTAATTTTGCCTAACAACTCAATGTTTATGAGTTGAAATTTTTATTCATTTACTGCTTCACAAAATATACGTACTGCTTCCCATTTATCTACATAAATCTTATTTTCTTTAAAGAAGTTACTTTCCCTATTTTACATGCAGAAAATTTATCATCATCAATGATAAATTTTGAACGGTAACACATTTAAAAATATTCTCAATTGTAAATGCTAAGGATACAGACATCAGCAAATGGCTTGATATCTCTTTACTTCTGCATTTAAAAAAATTATCTTTATGGAGTACAATATTCCAAGGAATTAACTAATATCTTAATATAGGGAATCAAGATTGTGATGTAACCTAATAACATATAATAAGTCAGAATCAATAAAATATTTCAAATCAACAAACATCTCTAATCAAAACTAATTATAAACAGAACACAGAAAATCTGAAGCTTTCACAGGCTACACTTAAATTAATATAGGAAATATTTCTATATGAATTATCACAAAAATCACATTTAACAATTTATTTTCTTCACTTTTTTTTATTATTGAAGTAGTTTCTTTCTACTCCTCTGTGTATTTCAACTTAAAATTGAACCACTTTCATCAATCTCTGCCCCCTTATCTTTCTATTTTTCCTCAACATACTTATCCATGTGATATAATACACATTCTTTATATTTATTAATTACCCCTGGCACCTCCCCCCTTCCTCTATAGACTCCATGAGGACACAGACTTGACTTTTTTATTCAGGACTGTAACTCAAGTCCCTAATGTAGTATCTGGCAAATAGTAATATTAAGAAATATTTGTTGAATGAATAAACAAATGAATAAAAATATTACTGTATGTTTTATCATATACAGTATTTTTATATGACTGCTGACTTCAAAGACTATGAAAAACTCTTATTACAGTACATTGATTCTATAAATACTTATTACAACTCAAAAGACTTAACATTCTAAACATTACCATTACTCAAAATTTCAAATTTCACAGTATATGAAAAAACTTATATCACAAGAGTAAAGCAAATCTAATTTTTAAGCCAAGCACAGATTAAGTAGTTAGCTGAAAGCTATGCAGATTGTGCTGATGACAGCTATTACAACACTCAAGATCCAGCTTTAAAAAAAAAGTTCCTCAATGCGAATTTAAATATAACATATTTTATCAAATTCCCCTTATGATTTTGACCTACATGCTGATTTACCTGAAATTGCCCAGTGCAAGGAACATGACAATTATAGAGACTATTAGAGATTACCAAAGAAATGCTAAATACAAATATGGCAGAGCCAGATGATGGAACATTACTATTACTACAGTATAAAAAGTAACGTTAAGATTGTTTAATAACATTACAAAATTACCCTAAAAGTAACTGAAAACTACTTATTCTTATATAATATGCATAAAAAGAATAAGACAACAATGAAATATATTGAAAACATTAATAACAGGTAGTAAAATTAAGGGTACAGCAAACAAAAAATCAGTTATAAATTTGCCACAGTCACTCATTTTTTTTTTTTTACTATGGCTTTCAATTTCTCATTCATAGTCCTTTAAAAGGTTGTAGATGAACAAACAGATTTATGGATCCTTTATAGATTTGGTTCTATCTCTTCCCATACTCAAGTGTATTAGCTTCCTATTGCTGCTGTAACATTACCACAAACCGACTTAAAACAAAGCTCATTTATTATCTCATAGTTTCTGTGGGTCAGAAGTCAAAACAGTGTGGCTCAACTGTGTTTTCTGCTCAGAGTCTCACAAGATTAAGGAGTCAGGAGTTCAAGACCAGCCTGAGCAAGAACAAAACCCTGTCTCTACTAAAAAACTAGCTAGGCACCATGGGGGGCACCTATAGTCCCAGCTGCTCAGGAGGCTAAGGAACAGGATCACTTGAACCCAGGAGTTTGAGGTTTCTGTGAGCTAAGGCACCAAGGCACTCTACCTAGGGCAACTGAGTGAGACTCTGTCTCAAAAAAAAGAAAAATAAATAAATAAAATCAATATGTCAACTGGTTTGCATTTCTTTCTGGAGAAGAAACATGTCTAAGCTCATTCCGGCTGTTGACAAAACTCAACTCTATGGTTATAAGACTGAGATCCCTGTTTCCTTACAAGCCTGGCATTTACTCTTAGATCTAGAGGCCTCTCTCCAGTCTTTGTGAGAATATCTTAATTGTTTTAATCATAAATACTCAAGGTGTACATCATGCTGTTTCAACATACTTTATATATATATGGTGAAATGATTACTATATTCAAGCAAATTAACATACTCATCTCCTCACATAGTTACTATGTGTGTTTGTGTATGTGTGTATGCAGTCCTGTTTTTCAGAGCTCCTCTGATTACACTGGGCCCACCTAAATAATCTGATCATTTTACTGGTCCTAGAGATTAGGGCATCATCATCCTTAGGGGGTTATTACTCTGTTTTACCACATCATCTACTTCTGTTCCGGCTGAAGTTATGCTTTATTATGACCAAGGTTAGGACTAGTGGTCTCATGAAAATAGGAATAAGAATTGGGGTTTTCCAGGCAGCGCCTGTGTCTCAGTGAGTAGGGCACCAGCCTCATATACTGAGGGTGGCAGGTTTGAACCCGGCCCTGGCCAAACTGCAACAACAACAACAACAAATGGGGGTTTTTCCTAAGCTGAGATGAGAAAATAATTGTTTTCAAGCCCATATCTTTAATCTTGTACCTAAAGTCAAATTAGGAGTTGCAAAGTTTAAGGGAGAAGGAAGGAGAAAGGAGACGGGCAAAGAAGAGGGAAGAAAAAAAAAGATGACGATACCAAAATTGGGAGCCAAATCAAAATTCAGTTCCATATGATTAGAAATGAAAAGGAAACTTTAGGTTGGCACCAGCACCACAGTAACAAAAATTTTACTCAAAATCAAAATGCCAATTCACTTTATCAAACTTTATTGTCTGATGTGTAGGCATATTATTATTATTATTATTTATTTTATTTTTTTTTTTTTTGAGTTAGAGTCTCACTTTGTCACCACTGGTAGAGTGCTCTGGTGTCATAGCTAACAGCAACCTCAAACTCTTGGGCTCAAGTAATTCTCTTGCCTCAGCCTCCTGAGTAGCTGGGACTACAGGTATGAGCCACTGTGCCCAGCCTGATGTATAGGCCTGTTATTCCTTCAAAATACAGTTCTGAAAGTCTTAACCATTTAAAATTCAATTCAATCCTTTTCCAAACATCAAGATATTAATCAATATTACTTTCAAATGCCTTTATAATGGTTTCATAATTAGCATGCTAATGTTACTACTGAATCGGAGTACTGTTTTCTGAGTATGTTATGGCTAACAATGTTTCTTTTCCACATATCAGTGGAAATTTTAAAGATTAAGATAATTTTAGAATTTGAAGAATCCCAAATGTTGTGAGAGAGAGAGAATTGGTAGCAACTGATTAGAACACAAACGCAAAACTGACCATTGTCAAAACCAAAGATTCTGAAATTATATGAAAAATTTCGGAACAGAACCTAATGATTGATAAGACTCAGATACTGTTAAATATGTATTTTTACTCAGAAATGTGTATCTTTTAAATGTGTAATTTAAAATCTGTAATTTACAGATATGTGTAATTTTTTTAAAAGGTACATTTAGTAGGGTGGCGCCTGTGGCTCAAAGGAGTAGGGCACCGGCCCCATATACCAGAGGTGGGGGGTTCAAACCCGCCCCTGGCCAAAAACTGCAAAAAAAAAAAAAAAAGGCATATTTAGTGTGCATTTATTAAATCCCAAACACTATGATAGTACCTACCACACTTTATCAAATTAGACCTTACCTCCCAATAAGAAAGGACTTTTAGTATCCTTGCCCAATAGAGAAAATAGCACAGAGGGTAAGTAATTCATTCAAGTTACTAGTGAATGGAAAAGCTGTGATTCAAACCAAGGCACCCTGACTACTGAGCCTGGATCACAATTACTTGTCTCTTCTCCAAACCAGACTTACTTTCTCAATGCAACTTACACTATATAAGTATTTATTTGTTCAGTCTTCAAAGGGAACAAATTAGAAATATTCTCTTATTATTCATGTTAGATATATCAAGATAGAATGCTACAAAAGTCATGTTTAATATAGAATTTAACTAAACCTTTTTTATCTTTACAGATAATGCTGCCATTACTTCATTTAAGGGTAATATACATATATGACTCTCATGGAATAAATCAGAATCCTTGTGTTCTTGCCCCAATCTGTCACAGAGCATTAAATTGCAGAGAAATAAAGATCTACTTTAAAATTAATCAAGAGGAAAGGATCTGATTAAAATATGACTGGCAGACAGAAACTTCTTGCTAGGTAATTATTCCTAGCCTTTTTCCCCCTAAGCTAACTAAGAAAAACACAAAAGAAATTTTAGGATTTACCCCATGTTATGATGGAACTAAGGAAAAAAGTACATCATCTTTTTATTTAAATAGTATCTCTTTTGCCATATTTGATTTCCAAAAATGGCACTAACATACTACTGAATATATACATAACTTATAGTCAATTATGACTAGTTCTTTTTTGGCTCCTTAGTATCCCAATATTGATCATCTTGTAACTATACTGTGGTTTGGACTCTGCATAAATGACACTGTTTTTGCCTCTCCCAAGAGTCTCACATTGTATGATAAACATTCTCCCAATGTAGAAGCTCGCCTTTTTTTTTTGAGACAGAGTCTCACTACATCTCCCTTGGTAGAGTGCCATGGCGTCACAGCTCACAACAACCTCAAACTCTTGGGCTTAAGCAATTCTCTTGCCCCAGCCTCCTAAGTAGCTGGGCCTACACCGGGTGCCTGCCACAACACCTGGCTATTTTTTTGTTGCAGTTATCATTGTTGTTTGGCAGGCCCAGGCTGGGTTCAAACCCACCAGCCCCAGTGTATTTATGAGCCACTGGCGCCAAGCCACAAGCTCACTTTGTATTCTAAAGCTTCCAAAGAGTACTAGAAATTACTCACCCTAATGTCATTTGTAGTTATTAAAGAGGAAAGTAATTCTTCTGTCCTGGATACTGATCTAGAAAGTCTCGTTCTAGAAATATGGTATATCTCTTATTAAAATGAAACATAGGGTACACTGAGTAAAATTAAATAAGATTAATCAGAAAAATGAAATATATCAGTAGCAATCACAACACAGTTCTTTAAGAAACCAGATAGCAATTTTCATGTAGCTCATAATTTGAAGTCTTCAATGGACACATAATATAAGGACACAGTTCCTTATATTAAAAACCATTACAGGCTTGGTATCCATAGCTCAGTAGTTAGGGCACTGGCCACATGCACTGGGGTTGATGGGTTCATACTCACCCAGGGCCTGCTAAAAACAACAATAACAACAATAACAAAAGATAGCTGGGCGTTATGGTGGGCACTGTAATCCCAGCTACTGGGAGGCTGATGCAAGAGAATCACTTAAGCCTATGAGTTAGAGGTTGCTGTGAGCTGTGACACCACATCGCTCTACTGAGGGCAATATAATGAGACTCTGTCTCAAAAAATAAATAAGTAAAAATAAAAACAATTGCACGTACCAATTTAAACTTTTATTTACTATATTAAGAGAACAGCCATAATCAGAAGGAATGGAAAGAAAAGAAAAGAAAAGAAAAGAAAAGAAAAGAAAGAAAGAAAGAAAGAAAGAAAGAAAGAAAGAAAGAAAGAAAGAAAGAAAGAAAGAAAGAAAGAAATTACACTCATATAGGAAGCTGAAGATTTCTGTTACCAAGGCAAAGTGTTACTGAAATACCTGTCACAGTATTAAAACACCGATTTTCAAAGTTGACAGGTTCTTCCTAAAGTTCAGCAGAGGACCTTGTGTCCACTAATACAGATATTTCAAGTATTCTAGTTCTCAGGGGACTCCTATCTAAACCCTAGACTGAACAAAGATGTTTCTCATCTCTTAATTTAGAATCATCTCACCTATTACACCTTCCTATAACCCAGTGGCCTCTTTGAATATTATATTTCAAAAGTGTTTATTCTCATCATGACTTCATTGTTGTCAATTGCTTTTCTTGTTTGTTCTTTCGCCTACAGTAGTGTACAGCTCCCTCTGTTTTCTTCCCTTTCCAGAAGA
This sequence comes from Nycticebus coucang, assembly GCF_027406575.1. Lineage (NCBI taxonomy): Eukaryota > Metazoa > Chordata > Mammalia > Primates > Lorisidae > Nycticebus > Nycticebus coucang. Next base: position 166,655,842 of record NC_069780.1, on the reverse strand, counting down.
CTATAATGTTTTTGTTATTAAAAATATTTTCTCTAGGGTGGTGCCTGTGGCTCAACGAGTAGGGCACCGGCCCCACATACCTGAGGTGGCGGTTCAAACCTGGCCCGGCCAAAAAAACTGCAAAAAAAAACCCAAAACCTCATTTTTCTCTAATGAGTTGGAATCTATGGCAAAAGACATAGATTCAAACAAAGGCAACTGCTTTCTCCTCAACAAAGTAACATAAAGGTAACTTTTTGTAAAAAATCAGGATATTGTATTCGAAAATACTTTCCATTTAACATTAGTTTAATCACATGTGAACACTCTGCTTAGTATTTTTCACCCAGTTTCAATCAGACAGAGCCCTTCTTAATACTAACCTCACACACTTTCAAGAACAAAGGTTCATCAATTCCTTCCTGTCAAGAGGTGGCTACTTTTCAAGCAACGAACCAAGCTGGAAACACACACACACTTGGGCAAGGGAAGTTTAATTTCACTACAGATTTTTTTTTTTTTTTTCAGAGAAACAGAGAGTATGTCATACGGCCTTACTGAATATTCCACTACCTGATGGCCTGCTTACTTATGAATTTTATAAATCCTCTTCATTTTTATTAGGGGTGGAATCACCCCCTTTCCCTCTTCCACTGTTTTCCTGGGGCCACAGTTGTAGCATAGTTTGCACAATGAATTTCGCACGGTCATCCTACGTAGAACATGGCACTCTCTATAGCTCCCTACTCTAACCACCCCCGAACTCTTATCGCTTTTAGGAGGCGACACAGACAGCGGGTTGAACCAGAATAAACAACCAATGTCTTTGATAGTGGCCCCCCTGCGTTGTACAGGTAAAGCCTTTTGCAAAATACAGTATTTATCTCCATTTATGAGACTTGTCAAAGCTGCAAGGGGATGTGCAACCTTCCCACTGCACACAGGACTCCCTGGAGTCACCGGCTCCTCTAAAATTAAACCACCGCATCTGGTTCGAACTGCGCTTTAATTTACAAATCACTTTCGCACGCCTAACCTGATGTGATCCTCACTCCAAGCCTGTGATATGTGCGTCGTTGTGGTCGTGCCTATTTTACAGATGAGGAAAGGATCCTGTCCACAGACCCAATCCTAAGGGCCGCCTTCTCTCCTCCCGGATTAGAGGAGAAGCTTCCTGCCATAGAGAAAGCAGGTGCAACGGCTGCGACTCACAGCCCCTCACCTGCCCGGCGGGACAAGTCACTGCCTCCACTCAGCGGCCTGGGACGTGGACCCCGCGGCAGCAGCCTCTTGGGATCTCCCGGGTTCCCTCTATCTCCGCTGCGCTCAGCCACGGACCCCAGACCCCACAAAGCCTCCTGCGTTCCCTTTCAGACTCACCGTCCGATCTCGCCAGACAGCGTCTGGAAGGGACCGGGAAACACGGCGTCCGCCACAGCCGTCCAGGGTCTGGGACCCACGCTCGGAGGCGATAGCCGTGGTGGTGACTAGAAGGAAAACTCGCCCACAGTCAAGTGGCTGACATTTCCTCTTCAGCCTGAGCGCCGCCCACTTCCGCCTCGCCTGCTCCCAGCCTCTCCCCGAGCCAGCCAGCCTAGCGCCCGCGGGGAGTTGTGGGTATCTCCAAGGCGGGCTGAGCTGCAGGGGAGGGAAGTAGTGGCGAGCCAGTCGCACTACGAAACAGGACAAGAACTACAATTCCCAGCAGGCTGCGGGGACGGGGACGGCAGCTGCGAAGGAGAGCGGGCCGAGCAGCCTTGCGCGCGCGGCGGGGATGGAACGTTGCTAGAATTCGCGGGTCTTGCAGCTGGGGCTCGATTCGCATGCTAGGAACCGCCGCGCGCCAAAGCGGGAATCCGGGAGGAAGGCAGCTCTGCAATTAATGCACGTATTTAAAACTCCCGAACCTGTGGACGCCATGCACAGGTAAACGGATTGCAAAAAGGGGCAGTGCAGGAATAGACTGTCCTTAATTCTTTTAGGCCGTGAATATTGCTACTTGCTAATATTACTAATGCTGTTAAGCAAATGGTTGCTTAGCCCCTTCTCGGGGGAAAGTGTGGATGGATGGATGCTTTAGCATGGGGATCGGCGTGCATTTCATTTGGCTTCCCTATTCAGGCTTTCCAGATACCGTTTTCAATCAGTATAATTGCCCTCCCTCTTTCCTTGCCTCTTCCCTCCTGGAAGAAATTCTTGAGGCCTTCAGCATGATAGTAAATAAAAAAGCCTTTTTGATTTGTTCTGTCGTTTCCTTTTTAATTCTTGGTAACTTGCCCCGGGCGCGTCATTAGCTGTTGTGAAAATTTTCTACGATGCATATATTGCAGCCTGAGTTGGAATTATTTGTGGGTGTGTTTTCGAAAGGAACTGGGGTATTATGCACTTCTGCAGGAAGCACCTCCAGGAGATTCCGGACCAGAGTAGCAACGTTTCCACCAGCTTCACGTGGGGATGGGATTCCAGCAAGACTTCCGAACTATTGTCAGGCATGGGAGTCTCAGCCCTGGAGAAGGAGGAGGTGGACAGTGAGAACATCCCCCAGGAACTGCTCTCAAACCTGAGCCACCCGCAGAGCCCCCCACGGAAACGGCTGAAGAGCAAAGGGAATGACAAAGACTTTGTGATTGTTCGCAGGCCTAAACTGAATAGAGAGAACTTTCCGGGTAAAGTATGAGGGTGCAATCTCAAGTAATGTAAGGGGTGGATGGAAATATGTGGTAAACCTTTGTTCAGGGATCTTTCTGACCGTTCCCTTTTAAAATTGCCTAATTCTGAAGACATTTTCCAATGAAATGAGGCAAGTTGTCATTGAAGTGTACAGGAATCTGGTAGGTATGTGTATCTTCTGGTGCACAGCCAACTTGAAAATTTTAACTCAGGAAAGACATTCCTCCCTTTTTCCTTAAAAGGGAATCTGCTCAGAATCCAGCTCAGTGCCACTGGTAAATGAAAACAAACAATGTTCTTCTTATGGATTCTTTTGCTTATAATCTGCTTTTTACATGAGTGAGCTTTCTGTCTTTATTTCTTCAGTTATTTAACAATGGACTGCTAAAATGAATGTTCACCTAAGTAGGAGAGACTTACCTCCCCAGGTCCACTCCCTAATGGGCTTCCCTGTGTGTTCTGTCTCCATTATTGCCAGCACTGTCTGATTCCCTGCACCCCCCAGCAAGCAATCAATCATCATGCTCTTGTAAATATGTATTTTTCAAGCTTTCATCATCTCTTCAATGAACTATTGGACTGAACTATAATTCCAATAGCCTTCTTCCCAGATCTATCTCCAGAACTGGAATGGATTTAACTGAAATGTAGAACTCTACATGTAGAGCAGGCGTCCTCAAACTTTTAAACAGGGGGCCAATTCACTGTCTCTCAGACGGTTGGAGGGCCGGACTATAGTTTTAAAAAAAATATGAACAAATTCCTATGCACACTGTACATATCTTATTTTGAAGTAAAAAACAAAACGGGAACAAATACAATTCACACCGCTTCGTGTGGCCTGCTGGCTGCAGTTTGAGGACGCCTGATGTAGAGTATCATTCTCTAAATGTAGAACACCTGTCATTCTCCCCAGACCCTGACTTCTCAAATAGGTAAATGAGAACCTCCCAGAATGGATCAGAACCCTGAGTACTGAAAGCCAAAGGGTTAACATAGGACATTGACCTAGCATTATCACCTGTTCTTGCTAATAAGTAATTTAAAACAGTAATTCAGAAGATTATCTGCTGAGCACCTTCTATGTGCTAAACATTGTTCTAGGTGCCAGAGATATAGCAGTGAACAAAATAGAAACATTTCTACCCTTATGGGCATCTATCCTAGTGAGGGAATGCAATAAACATAATAAATATTTCATATGGTATAGTAGATGATAAGGGTTGTGCCTCAGAACAAAAACAGAGCAAGCCAAGAGGGAGTGCAGGTCCTGGTGTGGAAAGCCAGATTATACTTTTAAACTGGATTGAGGAAAGAAAGCCTTAATTGGACAGTGACCTAAGCAAAGACAAAGGAGATGAAGAACTATGCTATGCAAGTATCCTGGAGAAAGGAGCCCCAAGCAGAAGGAACAGACAGTGCAAAGGCCCTGGGGCAGAAGCATGACATGTTTGTTAGAGAACCAGGAAGCCATATTCCTTGGAATGAGCAAGGGGGAGAGTAGAGGGAGCACAGGCAGGTTGGAGGTAACGTTGAGTACAATTGCGATTTGACCTGATTTAACCTTTTAGGAAGATTAAAGGGTGGGGGACAGGCATTGATAGGCACTGATAGGTGGAGACTAAACTACAGGGAGTTAAGGAAGGGTGGTAAACTGTGGTCAGATTCTGGACTCTAACATTAGAGTCAACAGAATTTATGAGGCTGTTGAAATTGTAGAAGAGTTGATCAGTGTCTAAATTCAAACTGGGTAGATGATGGAGAAGAAGAGATAGATTTAAAACATGAAGATGAAATCTCACAGAGCCAAGGTAGCTAAGTATATTTCTGAATTCTCCCATCTGATTTGTATTGCAGAAGGGTGAATAGATTGGTTGTTGCTTGTTTGTCTGCTTGCCCGCTTAGTTTTTAAAAAATTGTTTTGTTTTTGGCCATTTCTTTAGGAAAGGGAAGTTTGTCCAAGTTATGGACATGCTCCGGGAATGCACATCAGGAGTTGGATTAATTAGAGGTAGTAGAGAGTTGTGGTGAAGGCAGACAGATCTGGAACTGAACCCTTATTCTGCTGTTCATCAACCTTGGGAAGGTATTTGAGCTGTCTGCCTTAGCTTCTTTATCTGTAAAATGGATACATAATAATGCCTACTTCATAGGTTGTAACAATTAAAGGAGAGTGATGTAAAGCTCTTACGTGCTACCAGTGCTACTGTGCTGGTACCAGTGCTACCAGTAGTGCTACTGGTACCTAACAATAAGGCCAATTAGTATTAGTCGGCAAAATTTCTGCAACCATTTGGGAAGCTGGTTGACTTTGGCTCCCACGGTGATTTGCGACCAGGTAGATGTGGAAAATCCTCCTCCTTCCGCTTCCAAATAGTGGAAGGTGAGAGAGATAAGGATCTGAAGTGGTCGAATCAATCGGTCTCTACTCTGACTTCAAAAATCTATGTCAGAAGTGAGAGGGAAAAATAATGACTTATGTTTTGTTTGTTATTTTTATGTTTACTGTAAGTAATAACAAACACAAAAGTCATTCTTTTTCTCCCTGTGGGGGATCCAGTATGGGTGGACTCACACACAGTATACATTGGTTAGTTGAAGTCGGGGAGGGGTAAACTCCCAGCTGCAGGATGAAGGACAGCTGGTGTAGAGGATTCCCAGTAGGCCTTCCGAAAGCCCGGTCTCCAGTATGGCTGGATCATCATTTCAGGAAGTTTTGTGTGCAGTTGTCAGGACAGGTGGCTGATAGCTATGCCAGGATGAGAGTAGAACAAGCCACACATACTGGACACAGGTCCGCTTAGCCACTTGGGTGAGGAGTGTATGGAAGGAGTAGGGAGGAAACAGCTCAGCAGTGAGGTCAGAAATAGATGGGAAGAGGACAATCACATTTTATTTATGGTCATGAAATGAATGCCTGTCCCCCACCCTTTAAACAGGCGATGGCCATGAAAACAGAGTTGAACTAATGTGTTGATCAGCTCTTCCATAGCTGTTAAATGCTTGAAATTCCAGGCCCTACAGTGGTTCTCAGACTGGGGAGACTAAAGTTTAGAGTACATCAGAATCTTTAAGGGAGCCTGTTCAAAGTGCAAAATTCCTGAGATTCTGATCCAAGAAGTCCTGGCCTGAGCCTGGAAGTATGTGTTTTAATACCCCCAAGCAAACATTTTTCCCCCAACTTTTTTTTAACCAATAGGAAGTATATTTTACATGGCTCTCCTGGATGTGTATCTGAAACAAAAGTTTTACAAAATTGTATTTCCCCTTACTAAGGTATTTTCTATTTTATTCTAGCTCATTCTTTAAAGGAAAAAAATGCTAGTCAAACTCAATAAATTGATTTTATGAACCATCAAAGAATCTCAGCCTACAGTTCCCAAATCTCAGCTTGGAGAGAACCTTAAGGGACCCTCCCGGTCATCTGTGTTCTGTGCTTCAGTCATTCAGTCACACAACAGATAATTAATGAGCACCAGTGTAGGAATTGTGACTACGCACAGAACGAGACAGGCAAAAGGACCCTGCCCTCACAGAGTTTATACGCTGTACCTTATTCTTCATATCCCAATTTTCAGTTTTTTCATTACTCCTCTCACATCCCAGGGTTGAGCAACTTTTCACAGAAGTAAAGGGTCGTGGGGCTGAGGGGTGCATTGGGGATAACCCTGCTTACTTTTGCTGTGTTTTGCTTTTTCACCTAACAGCCTAGCAAAAAACACTAAAGTCCTCAAAGCTAGTACAATCTCATATTTTCTCTTTATGTTTTATGAGAAGAGGGAGGAGGACTCATCTGGGATTGCAGAATTGTTTGTAGTTCTCCAGAAAGGAGGCACGGGGTGTTGCTACTTAACACATATAGTCATCAAGTCCTGTTATGTGATTAAAAACAAACTAATGCCTGGAGAGGTATGAGTACCAGCGCCTCAGTGTCTGCTTCTCCTGCAAGTTTAATTATTTCTGCTTAAAGCAGTGGTTCTCAGCCTTCCTAATGTTGCGATGTATTTTTATTGTTACAGAGGGTTCACGGCCCACAGGTTGAGAACTGGCTTAAAGAGAGGAACAATTTTAAAAGTCAAAATTTTGGTTATGATTAGGATTACTTTGGATTTTCGACTTGAACCTAAGCATAGGCAATATCCTGAGAAATAAATATGTCAAGTAAGGTGAGTTACTTATACTGCATAGAAAACCTCTGACAAGCCTCTTTGCCTGGCGGGGTGCGGAAAGTATACAAGGTAATGAGATTACAGAAGTGGGAGGGTGGGTTTGTACCTGAGGAATAATTGGAAACAGTAGTGGGTGAAGTAGGTTTGCTGATCTGGCCAGTTTGAGTCCTTTCCTGGCCTTGAAGTGTGTTTACTGTCATGGCTTTGAAGACTGGAGGCCTTGGGCTTAATAACTGTTTCTTTAGTGTGGGGCTGGTGTGCAGCCATGGTCGGTTTAGCAGAGTAAATGGAGAAATGATTTCTGATTTTCCTTCCATGACGCCATAGTCAAGAATCCAGGAAACAGATGCTGATGTTTTGAGAATTAAATATGGCAAGTAAAATTAGATTAGGCGTATCACAGCCTGCATGCCAGTTACTAGAGCAGCTATTAAAGACAAACTGCCCCTTCTGCTAGGTCAGCAGCCCACCCAGGGGCCCTCAAATCAGTGTCACCTCCTGCGACCAACTGAGGGGAGCCTGGGGTCCTTGGCTGCTAGCTGAGGCTGTGTAATTTCTTGGTCATTGCTCTTTCCTTTTGTGGTGAACTCACTGGTACCTCTCAGCATCTTTGTTTCAGTTACTCCCTTTCCCCCCACCACTCACTCCCTAGCCCTAATTGATTTCTTTTCCCTTAGAAAGTCAGGTTTACTTCTCAGATTTCTCCCAGCACGACAGCATCCATGAAATGTTTGTCTGAAGTGGAGTCATAGGCCATCCGTGTCATTTTGCATGAGGAAACTTGTCCTAAGACACCAACGGCGTCTTTGGGGTGTTCGTCGTTCCTTTGTGAAATATCAGTTGAGCATTTCCCTATATTCAGTGCAGGCTCTGTCTTTGGCACTGGACATGTCATTAATTGGTTAACAAGGATTAACTAGACCTTATTAGTACATTCACTGTTTGCATGAAGAGGGAGTAAAAGTAAATATTCATCCAGTCCTATTATGTGCAAGGAATTGTGTTGGATACTGGATGTGGGGCTGAGGTGGTGTTCTGGAGTGCTTCTTCAAGCAAATGCCATTTAAGCCGAAATGTGGAGGACAAATAGGAGTTGGCTGGGTGAAGATAGAAGTTGGAGCACAAAGCCCTCCTAACTGTGAACTGTTTCCTCTCACATGTTTATGGCCTAGGTCTTCTGGCCTCTGCTTTCATTGCTCTGCCAATAGATATTATCTTCTAGTGCTCTTCTTCTTTTGTTTTTTTTGGAGGCAATCTCACTCGGTTGCCCCAGGCTAGAGTGCAGTTGAGTCAGCCTAGCTCACAGCAACCTCAAACTTTGGGGCTCAAGCCATCCTCCTGCCTCAGCCTTCCAAGTAGCTGGGACTACAAGCACCCAGCTACTTTATCTATTTTTATTTATTTATTTTAGAGACAGAGTCTCACTTTTTTGCTCTCGGTAGAGTGCTGTGGTGTCACAGCTCACAACAACCTCCAACTCTTGGTGTTAGGCAATTCTCTTGCCTCAGCCTCCTGAATAACTGGGACTACAAGTGCCTGCTAGAACGCCTGGCTTTTTTTTGTTGCAGTTTGGCCGGGGCTGGGTTCGAACCTGCTACCCTCCTATATGGGGCTCATGCCCTACCCACTGAGCCACAGGTGCCACCCATACTTTTTCTATTTTTAGTAGAGAGGAGAAATCTTGCTCTTGCTCAGGCTGGTTTCAAGTGATCCTCCTGGAGTGCTAGTATTACAGCCTTGAGCCACTGCTCCTGGCCCTCCTTGTTCTTCTAATTGCTTTTTTATTTTTTAAGGTCTTTCTAATAAAATAGGGAGTGCTAAGTTTTTTAATTTATTTATTTCTCCTGCTCTGCATATCACAGCAAGCTTTCTCCGTTTCCTTTCCCCAGCCCTTTTAGTGGACACTGTCAGTGCTTAACACCATTTCCTTACTGCCAGAGGCTTTTACCTGCGCTGAGAAGTGACTCCATGCTCCAGGCTTTCTCTAATCAGAAATGCTGACCACCCCCAACTCAGTCTTATGGCCCTTGAGGGTACAGCTCTGGGGCAGGTTTTAGAGGGTCTGCTGGTGTCCTGGGAAAATTAGAATCCCAGTTGCCCATGGCATTAACCTATGCCAAGTTGGCTTCTTCCCTTCCAGTTTTCTCTTCTGCACTTTTTCCAGCGCTTCCTGGCATCACTTTCCAAATAGACTACTTGAAATCAGATCCTTAGGACCTGCTTCTGGGGAACCCAAACTTAGATAGAGGGAAGATAATGGGGTTTTGGTAAATCACACCTCTTCAGACTGTGCATGTTTGTCTGCAGGTGAAAATTCAGATCAGCCCTGAGAAAGAAAAGGGCCTCACAAAAGGGTGAGGGTGGCGCCTGTGGCTCAAAGGAATAGGGCACTGGGCCCATATACTGGAGGTGGCGGGTTCCTGCCTGGCCAAAAAAAAAAGGACCTCACAAGAGGAAAATGTGCAGACTTAATAGGGAAAGGAAAGGGATAGAGGCGAGAAAGAAAAGGTTTGACTCTCTGCTGTATCATTTAATCTTTTATTGTTATTGTTTAATCTTAATGTTGACCAACTTTGCAAAATCTTTTTATTTCCATTCCTACAGAAGTAGAAACTGAGGCCCAGAGAAATTAAGTAACTTGCCCAATTCATAGACTCAGGGGTGGCACAGCCGGTTAAGGTTGATGGGAGGTCATTCACCGGCCATCTCAGGATGGGCTCTGTAGATCATAGTAAAATCTCAACATAACTGATTCAAGATAACTATGTATGCATTTTTTTTTTTTTTTTGCCAAATCAAATACTAGAATGTGATTTACATATGCAAGAGGCAGCAGAGATTAATGGGAGAAAAAGAGGAGAAAAGCGTTCTTTTTTTTTGAACTTTCCAATTTGGGGAATAGGACAAGAACCTGGTTTGAGAACCTCCGTCCTCTGCCCACGTTGACTTTGGAGGGGCTTTGTGGTGGTAACAGGATGGTTGCTATACTGAGGAGCCTTGGCACAACCTTCAGCTGTCTTCTTGGGCCGTGGTCCAGGGTCAGTATGGATGATCTGCCTTCATTTCTCTACCCCTGGCTTTCAGGGCTACAGTCAATCCTTTAATTTTGTCTCCTGGAGAGGTGGGGGCAACATTAATTGAGCAACTGCCAGTCTGTTATTCATTCTCCAGTGGAGGCCACTTCCTCCAGGAAGACCTCCCTGACCACTATTTCACACCCACATGCTGCACAGCATCCTGGTGCCTCTTGTAAACCATCAGAATGGTTTATCCTGTCAGTCATTTAAACTGAGCAGAGTAAGTGTCAGGACCATGTCTTGTTTATCTTTGTATTCCTAGAATCTAAAACAGACCTTGGCATACAGTATATATTTAATAAATATTTAAATGAATTGTGGTAGTTCCTGGAAATACATAAATTATAGATTATAAAAAAAAAAATCCGGGTTCCCTTTCTCAAGAACTTGTGGCCTTGACGGGGGAGGGAGGGTCTAGACAGATGAGTAAGTTAATAATGAAGTTATGGTAAGTAAGTGACCTGTCCTTGGAGTGTCATAGGAAGCATTCCATAGGAGTTGGGGCTTTAATAGGGATTTGATTTTAAATGAATAGGAATCAGGGAGGGGGTGTGTGGGCATGTACTGACTCATGGAGATGTGGCGAAGAATGACTCACTCTAAGAGTTACAGGTAGCTCCAAATGACTGGAACACATTTCTAGATAACAAACCTAGCAAAACGAGTTGGGCCCTGGCTAAAAGCTTTAAATTTTGCATTAAGTCATGTGCACTTCAGGCTAAATATCCGGGGGGGTACTGTTGAAGAGCTGTAGTTAAGGGAAGGGCATGATTGTTTGTCTTTTAAACTCTGAGCAGAATAAGTGTCAGGACCATGTGTTGTTTATCTTTGTATTCCTAGAACCCAGAACAGACCTTGACATACAGCATATATTTAAGAAATATTTAAATGATTGTGGGAGTTCCTGCAAATACATAGATTATAAAAAAACAAACCCAGGTTCCCTTTCTCAAGAACTTGTGGCCTTGGTGGGGCAGCACCTGCGATGTTTGTCACCCTCCTTGATAGACTTCTCCATTGTGTCCTGAAGCCCGCTTACACGGGGCCTGGCCCAGGCACATTTACTGGTGCGGCTGTGGGGTAGAGGACAGCTCTAGAGCTGGTGTAGAAGACTCAGCGGGCAGAGACACGAGGAGGCAGTCACTGAACGCCTCTCACCACCCTCACAGTATATCATTGGCACATACTCACTTCCTTCTTGCCCGTTCTCGTGTTGTCCTCGTTTTGTGAGCTTATTCTGTATATTCATACCTAAGAATTTAATATTTGTTGAATAGCTAGAGATTGTGTTTATAAAACAAAGAAAATTGGTCTCTGACCTTCTATTCTGAGCACAGCAGTTAGAGTAATGCTTTTAAAACTTGAGAGCCTATCATTTCTATACTCAAACCCTCCAGTGGCCCCAAGCCGAAGGCCTTATGATGTGACCCAGCCGCTCTCACCTCTCCGATTTCATCTTATACAACCCCCCTCGCTCACTCTGCCCTTCTACAAGGCCCTCCTTGTCGTACCTCGAGACAGACATGCTATATTCCCTGCACCTAGAGCTCCCCGCAGAACAGCAGTTCTCAACCTGTGGGTCGCAACCCCTTTGTAACAATGAAAATACATCGCAGCATTAGGAAATTTGAGAATCACTGCCCAGAAATTCCCAGGGCTCATTCCTCGCTTTGTTCAAGCCCTTGCTCTGTGATCACGGTCTGAGGCCTTCCCTGACACAGTGTTCAGACTTGTACCACTCATCTCTGGACTCTGCAACTCTGCGTTTTCTGCTCTGTGCGGTTTAATTTTTCTGCACAGCACTGATCATTTTAATATGTTTTGCAATTCACTTACTGTTTTACATGTGATTGACTGTCCCCATCACTAAACTAAGTTGCATGTTTTACATGTGATTGACCATCCCCATCACTAAACTAAGTTGTATGTTTTACATGTGATTGACCGTCCCCATCACTAAACTAAGTTGCATGAAGATAAAGCGTTTTGTCCGTCTTGTTTGCTGCTCTTTCCTCAGCACCTAAAATGGTACCTAGCACCACAGGGGGAGCTCAGTAAATGTTGAATTAAGAAATGAGAGTGCCCTTCTGACGTTAGTGCTTGTCATAAATTGACTTCAGTGTGCTTTCTGTACATCTGAAAGAAGAGGGAGGCTTCATTTGCTTTTTAAGTAAGATCACCACGGAGTCCGTATCAGAGAGACGAGGCCTTGCTTAGCAACCAGAAGAATCGTGATATTGTAGACACCACTGTAGGACGTGTGATTGGGGTGGGCACTTGTTCTGTGCCACTGCTCATATCATCCTTGCTTACGTGTGGCCAGCTGGTGCTGAAGGGAACAAGGATATGAAAAATATTCTCGGCTTTCTCTTTTCTCATTTGCTGAGAAAGTGTGGTGCTCATTTCAGGGTACACAGACGGTGGGTTGAACAGGAAAATCATTGTGAGAATGAATCATCGGTGTTATATTCCCCCTTCTAGCTGAATGTTGTACATCCTTTACATGCTTGGGAAGTGGATGGGAAAGGGTAAGAGAAAGGTGATGGGCAAACATGTTTTTCCTTCTCCAAGGTGTTTCATGGGACTCCCTGCCGGACGAGCTGCTTTTGGGCATCTTTTCCTGTCTGTGCCTCCCTGAGCTGCTAAAGGTCTCCGGGGTTTGCAAGAGGTGGTATCGCCTAGCGTAAGTGTTTTTTACCCCTTTGGCATGTATAGGGGAGGAAGAGGAGAAGAAGGTCATTCATTTTGTTCTGGTCAAACTAAAAACCATGAGAAAAAGCAAACCAGGGATCTCCCTGCTTTATTACTAGTTACTGTCCTCATTTCACAGTGGGAGAGGGACTGCCCCGTTCTGAAAACCTCTTTGCCCTGCATTCAGGTTAGCCCATGTTTCTCGGATGGGGACTCTGGGGCAGGCAGTGTGCTGAGAGAGAGGAGGGAGTTATGGAGGTGCGTGAAGACGGCTGTTCCTCTTCCCAGTGGTCTGGGCAGGAAGCAGGGTGGGGAGAGAGAACACGCGGCTCTGGCGTTAGACCCCAGCGTGAGCCCAGCCTCTGCCAGGTGCGCTGTGTGTGACCTGAGAAAGTCAACAGATACTGACTCAGTCTCCCCGTATATACGGGGGGTGGGGGGGGTTGTGGTACCTCTAGCACAGGGCAGTTATGAGGCTCACGTGTGAAGATGCTGGTGCAGGGCCTCACTCACAGACATGTTCAGCACAGGGCAGCCTTTGTGAGCGTTTTTGCTGGTTTGAGGCAACACTGTTCAGGTATGGAAGGTGAACTGTACATGGAAGGTTTTGGTGAGCTGGGAAGGTAGTAACAGGCCTCAAGTCAGAAAAAGCCTATATTTGCAGAAAGAGAACGATGGAAGCTTATTCCTGACATGACCAAGAAAGTCAGTAGTGCCTTAAAACTATCACAGCTAATTGTAGAGTCAACTTAAAAACAAAGGTCCCCTCAGAATTTTCTCTAAGAGGATTTAGTATCTGTGTCCTCGTTAGTAACATTGTAGAAGGCTTCCAGCTTTCAGGGTGACCAGCCTACCACAACACGCACCTCCTTTTGTCTAGGTTTGATGAGTCGCTATGGCAGACGTTAGACCTCACAGGTAAAAATCTAAACCCAGATGTGATTGGTCAGTTGCTGTCTCGAGGAGTGATTGCCTTTCGCTGCCCACGATCATTTGTGGACCAACCATTGGTAGAACATTTCAGGTAAACAAGAAAAATCCCCAGAAAAGACTGTTTCTAAATCTTGAGGTGCAAATAGATCCAAACTTCCGTTTTGTTTTATCTGGCTTTACAGGCGATGGTGGTGTGGGGTGTGAGTTGCGTGCTTTCCCTGTGTGCCTTCTGTGTGTGTGTCACATGTGTCCTTGACACCATTCCCCTTTGACTCAGGATTACTGTCAGGCTCTTCCTACATTTAGCTTCTCAAGTCTGGTCCTCCACAGGTGGGACTGTGAGTTTCCCTAGGTCACAGCCAGGTGGAGCACTCCATTACAGATGCAGGGCTGGCTGGTGATCTCCTCACTACCCATTTCTGATAACAAAAGTCTGAGGACTCTTCAGGTTTCTACTGGGGGATTTCTGATCCTACCATGGGAAAGAATGCCCTCTTTTTGTTCTGTGGAATATTTGGAGAAAATATTTCTGTTCTTCATTTTGCAATATGAAGGTTTATGGCCACCTTCTCATCTTAAACCACTTGCTATCCTTGGACAGAGTATGTCCTGTACACCTTGGACACTCAGTTCCTCGTGGATAGCTCAGCCCTCTCTTTCAAACTCCCAAACTTCAAATTACCTACAAACTTCATCTGAATTTCAACTACTTCAATATAAGCATATCTAAAATTAAACTTGGCCTCTCTTTAAAACATGCTCTTCTACTATCTTCCCTGTGTTAGTAAATACCACTGCCACTCACGCACTGACCCCCAACAGAAAACAGGACTCATTATTAGCTTAACTTCCCCAACCTCATCCAGCTCATTCCCATCATGCCCACTTACTCCTTTTCTGAGTGGGACTGTGTTGGTAGCAATACCTGCACTTGGCAGAAATCCTCTTGAATTTGAGTGAGGATGGGAATAAGCTAGTACCAATGTGTTTTACAGTCAATACTTGAAATGTGTATTTAGGATCTTCTTTGTCATTGGCTGGTCCTTTGGGGAGAAGGGGTCTCATTTGATAGGGATGTACCTGTGAAAGCCACCTTACAAGAGTCTCTTTTTTTTCCTTCTGCACTCAGCCCTTTTCGTGTACAGCATATGGACCTGTCAAACTCGGTCATGGATGTGTCTATCCTCCATGGCATTCTGTCTCAGTGCTCCAAGTTACAGAATCTGAGCCTGGAAGGCCTGCGGCTTTCGGATCCCATTGTCAAGTGAGTCACAGCCAGACCATGTCACAAAGGCAATGTTTTTTATGTATATGAATTGTGTTCCCTGTGTATAACTGGGATGCCCTTCTACCATATCTAGTTGGACATAGAAAATAATTAGTGCAATAAATACTCCAGCTTCTGCAAAACTTTCCAGGACTCATGGAGACAACAAAAGTTTGAATGGTAATTGCAGTAGAACCTCCTTAGTTCACCACTTCCCTACATTGACCACCTCTTTAAGTTGACCTAAATTTCCTAGACTGGACATGCACCACATGTACATATCAGTTGAGTAGGCCTAGTTCCTTAGGTTGACCACCTCTGAATGGTGATCAGCCTTGCCCAGTTACAGTCCCTTGGGTGTGCAGAGGTTCTACAGATACAGGGATGAACAATGCCTGGTCCCTGTCTCATTGATGGGAGTGACAGATAATTACCCTGTAGTGTGTTTATTAAATGCCTTGGTGATTATGTGGCAACATACACACAGGAGACCAAATTAAATTTAGGGAGGGCAGCCTTCTCAGAGGAAGTGACTCGTAAGCCAAGTATTAAGGATATCCAAGTGACAGGACAAAGGAAGCAGCCAAAGTGAAGCTGCCTGTGGGGTTCTAAACTCTCAGTTGGAAGTGGCTAGAGCACAGGACTGAGACAGGAAGGGAAGTGACAGGAGGTGAGCAGAGTCGGAGACCAGATTACAGTGGACCTCTGTGTCACTGTAAGAAGCCTGGGCTCTGGGGTAGTGTATAAAGAGGGGAGCATGGTGGAGAGAGAGGTCTGAGAATGGTGGGAACACGTCAGAGTTGGAATTTAGCAAATTAACCAGGCACCCTGGAGAGTCCATCAGAGGAGAAGAAACGAGGGTAGTTTGGATACTGTTGTGTTCATTCAGGTGAGAAAAGAAGAAACCTGCTATAAAAAATGTGATAGCAGGGGCGGTGCCTGTGGCTCAGCGGGTAGGGGCGCCGGCCCCATATGCCAAGGGTGGTGGGTTCAAACCCAGCACCGGCCAAACTGCAACAAAAAAATAGTCGGGCGTTGTGGCGGGCGCTGCTGCCCAGGCTGTAGTCCCAGCTATTTGGGAGGCTGAGTCAAGAGAATCGCCTAAGCCCAAGGATTTGGAGGTTGCTATGAGCTGTGACACAACGGTACTCTACCGAGGGTGATAAGGTGAGACTCTGTCTCTACAAAAAAAAAAAATGTAATAGCAGCTAACATCTGGGAGGCATTGATTATGTGCCAGGTACTAAGTTCTTTAAATGCATTCTTATTTCATTCTGACAGCAACCCGATGAAGTATGTTCTTACTGTTACCTTTTTATAGATATGGAAAATGAGAGACTAAATAATTTGTTCCAAGCCACACAGAAGTAGCCGAACCAAAATTTGAACCTATAATCAGAATTCTTGCCATTAATCACTAAGTTTCACTGACAAATAACATTTGGGAATGTCATAAAAGAGAAGGCAGATTTGAGAGATGTTAATCAAAAGAACCTGTTGATTTTACAAGTAAAAATTTGTCTACAAGCTAATTCCAATTATGAGTGAAATGGATATATTTTTATGCCATAGATTTTTAAATTCAAAAAGTATCCCGATAGATGTTTCTTAAACATTTATTCTATGCTAAGTCCCTTATTACATTATACATAGTATCATTTAATCTTAATAACCTATTAAGTGATATGTGAATTTTATTTATTTTTTAGAGACAGGGTCTCATCCTGCTGCCCAGGCTGGAGTGCCGTGGCAGGATCATAGCTCACTGCAGACTTGAACTCTTATGCTCAAGCGGTTCTTCTGCCTCAGCTTTCCGAGTAGCTGGGACTGCAGGTTCTCACCACCATGCGTGGACAATTTTTTTTACTTTCTATAGAGGCTGGGTCGTGCTGTGTTGCCTTGGCTGGTTTCAAACCCCTGTCCTAAAGCAATCCTCCACCTCAGCTTCTCAAAGTGCTAGAACTGCAGACATGAGCCATCATGCCTAGATGATATGTGAATTTTAAACTCACTTCTCTTTACAACAGTGTTTTTCACCCTTTTTTATCTGATGGCACACTATAGTTAAATTTATGGTGGCCAAAAATAATTAAAAAAAGAATATACTTACTGTGCTTTGAACTTATTTCAAAAGTAAAATCTTTCTCTAAATCTTTAAAATTTTCATGGCATGCCAGTTGAAAATTTACAAGAAGGCCTGTGCCCTTAACTATACTAGTCTGCTTTTATCGGAATGCTTAGTGATCAGAAAGAATGTTTGCTGGTCTTATTCTTCTGGCATTATTCTCTTTTTCTAGTAATCTTGCACAGAACTCAAACTTAATTCGCCTAAACCTTTCTGGGTGTTCTGGATTCTCTGAAACGGCCCTGAAGACTTTGCTAAGCAGCTGTTCCAGGTAGGAAAGTTTTGAGACTTGATTATAGAACCATCGTAGCAAATTAGCCTTCACCTCTAAGTAGAATTGGATAAAATTTTTCAAGCTATTCCTAACTCTCAAGGCTCTTGATTTGGATAACATAATATTCTTTGCCCTCCAAATTTTTTGTCTAAACTCAGGAGTGTGTTTAACAACCTCTGGTTGACAGAAACCTATTTACACTGACTATACTGTCAAGTTCTTTCCAACAATACCTGTAGACTTAAGTTACAGTTTTTGATCAAGTCCGTGTATTGTAAATATAGACCATAAATTTGGGCGATTCCATTAACAACATCTTTTATAATATCGTCAGCATATAAAGACTTCAGAATTACAGATATTACTAAGGAGGGGATATGTGGTTTTATAGAATCTACAATACTATGTGCGTGTGTGTGTGCTTTTTTTTTTTGCCTTTTTTTTTTTCTTTTTTTTTGAGACAGAGTCTCAAGTTGTCACCCTGGGTAGAGTGCCATGGCATCATTATAGCTTACAGCAGTCTCCAACTCTCGGGCTCAAGCGATCCTCTTGCTTCAGTTTTTTCTATTTTTAGTAGAGATGGGGTCTCACTGTTGCTGAGGCCGATTTGATCTGGAACCCATGAGCTCAAGCAATCCACTTGCCTCGGCTTCCCAGGGTACTAGGATTACAGGCATGAGCCACCACGCCCAGCCTGTGGGTGCTTTTTTAAATATCACCTGGTCTCTGTGGTATAATATTTGTACATGTACTATTAATGATCTGTTGAAAGTAGATTGCCTTTGGAAAAGAATACTACCTGTGAGATAACATGTATATTCCTACATTTAGTTAGCAGAGCTAGGAAGGGGAGAGTGGGGTTTAATGGTTGGCCATTTTCTCTAAAACCCTCATTTGCTAGATTAACAGAGGCACGTAAGATGCAGTGGCAGTGTATCTTTATCAGGAATTCCCAGTGCATCCACCAATTTTTAAAAAAATATCTCAGTGATGGCTCAGTCTGTGGTTGGTGGTGGCTTGAGAAAGAAAACATAAAGGCTAGAATTTACACCTTCCGTCCTGGAATGAAGCTCGAGCTGGCAGGAGAGGAAGGTGTTCCCTTCTGTTTGCAGAAGAGGGCAGCATTCACTACGGCCTTTGCTCTGATCCCCAATCAACTTTAAGGGGCAAACTGGGCAGGCTCTCTGCTGCGAGAGACACAGGCATTCTGTGCATAAAATCGTAAGGAATCTATGGCTGTGTATGTTCCAAATTTGCAACTTAATGCAGCAAACCCATTCCTGTGTGACAATTTCATACTTTTCTGTTTCCCTTCTTTTGGGCAGACTGGAAGAGCTGAACCTCTCTTGGTGTTCGGACTTCACTGAAAAGCATGTCCAAGTTGCTGTCACGCATGTGTCAGCGACCATCACCCAGCTGAATCTTAGTGGCTACCGAAAGAATCTCCAGAAGTCAGGTTAGCACTTCTGGGCCTGAGCCGGAGGAATAGGTTGGATTTATTGAGCTGTTCCTTAGTGCTCTTCTACATCAGTTGTCGCATTTCAGCCAGAACATGTGTTCTTTCCATTTTTCAGCTGCTAATCAAAGGGATTCAGTCAAGGTGAACAGCTAGATCTGAACTCAGGATTTAGAAGTAGAAACCTTTATACCTGAAAACTATTTTTAAGCAGAACTTCTTTTAATCAACACAATTATTTGGTAAAGTACCAACATAAATAAATAGACAAATGACAGTATTTGATTAGTATTAAGTAGTGGTTCTCAACTGAGGGGTAATTTTACCTTAAAGGAATATTTGTCAATGTCTGTAGACATTTTTGATTGTAGCTGCAGGGGAGTTGCTGGCATCTAGTGAGCAGAAGCCGGGAATGCTGCTCAACTCTGAATGAGACAGCAGGAACTCTGTCTGCATGGGATAGCACACAGAAAATAATCTGGCCGAAATGTCAGTAGTGCCAAGGTTGAAAAGTTCCTATTTATGACTTTCACTTTTTAATTCAGTCCGTGAGGGCAATGAGGTGGTTTAGATGAACATAGGTACTTGAAGTCAGGAATAGTGGGTAATAGTTATGGTTTTATAAACCTTAACATTTGGTTATGCTCTGTTTCATTTGTATAATATTGAGGAAATCTTGATTTGCAAAGAGAAATGGTTGCAAATGGCAAGAATTCAGTCAGGCTAACATTCAGTCTGTGGTCTGTACAAATTCTATTTAAACTGGCAACGTACATCAGTCATATTTTGATAGCAGTCTTGATACTGGTACTAACTCATTTGAATATATGTGTTTTATTTACTAGAGTTTTTATTATACTTAAAAATATTTAAATCAAACATTGCAGGATATATCCTCAAATTTAAGTAACATTTGAAAACTACCTCTCCAAGACATAATGTGTCTTCTGATAAGTAAGTATCCGGTGTACCCAAGGACTCAGATTTGGGCTGTTCTCTTTCCAAATGCTTGCATTTTCAGACAGGCGGAACATTTTCTTTAGAGATTCATAAAAATAGCAAACATATCTTGATTTCTTACCACTCTCCCCACCCAGTATTTCTGTTCTCCATTTTTTCCCTTTAACACTATTTTAAATCTGATGCTAACATTATACAGTCATTCTCAAAAATATATAAAACATAGAAAAACACGAACACCATAATCCAACATCTTGCCAGTCTTTTTTCTTGTACAAAAATGTTTCTTTTTTATTATGACTCATAGTATATAAGCTACTTTGTGATATGCTGTTTTTTTCCCAGGTAACCTCATTTTCAGTGGCTGTGTGATATTCTATCAAATGCATATGGAATAATTTATATTAAGGCAGTAATTTATGTAGTTGATCTCCTTCTGATGGACATTTGGAATCTTTTCTAGGTTTTCCTTTCTATAAACAACTTTCTGATGGACAGAGAGAAATCTTTGGGTGCGCTTATAAGGATAGATTCTTAAAAGCGTAATTACTTAAAAGTAGAATCGGGTGGCGCCTGTGGCTCAAGGAGTAGGGCGCCGGTCGCATATGCCAGAGGTGGTGGGTTCAAACCCAGCCCTGGCCAAAAACCACAAAAAAAAAAAAAAAAAAAAAAAGGTAGAAACAAAGATTTAGCCACTGTTTTCAAAGTTTGAATAGTTTTTGCCAAATTACCTTCCAGGGAGTTTAAGCTCCCACACACGAGTATTCCCTTCATGTAGAATCCCACCACTTTTGGTTCTTCTCTTTTCATTCACCAGAGAAGGGAAGGCAGTGCCCCATTTACATTCTTCCCACATCTGGGTCTCCCACTACTTCACTGGAAGGTTTTCTGAAATGAACTAAAGCTGTGGGTGCAAGATTGAGAAACCACTCTCCTCAAACCACTGTTAATTAAGCCAAACTCTTCTCTTTGTTTCTTCAAGAAAGAGAACCTGTTTACTGAGTTTGGGCAGAAATATTAGGTAATGAAATCCTGCTTGCTAGACATACTGAGGGCAAGAGCAAAGAGACAAGGACAGAGTATAGACTGAAGTGTTAGTGGCAGTAAAATAAATTTAAATGAATGTCTTTAACAATAGCATACACCATTTCCTTATATATAAGATAATGTGGATTTAGATTTTGTTTTTCTTTTGAGACAGTCTATGTCAACCTTGGTAGAGTGCTGTGGCATCACAGCTCACAGCAACCTCAAACTCTTGGGCTTAAAAGATTCTCTTCCCTCAGCCTCCGAAGTAGCTGGAACTATAGGCGCCCGCCACGATGCCTGTTTTTTGGTTGTAGTTGTATGTGGCTGGCGCCCTAGCCGCTAAGCTACAGGCGCCCAGCCTGTGGATTTGGTTTTGGCTCATAGACTGGTGCCAGACTGCCTTGGGTTCAAATACTCCCTCTGTCATTTACTGACTTGACTTTCCTCATCAATAAAATGGAGGTAAGTAGAGTCCACCTCTTAAAGAATGGATGGAGCACTATTGGCACATAGAGTTCAGTTCCTGTTGGCTATTACCATTATGGCCTCCGCCTCCATCACTGCCTTTCCATTGGGTAATGGATAAGTAACTCAACGGGGGCCTAGAAGACTTTGATGTCTGTGGCTAAAATCGCCTGTCCTCTGAAGTGACGGTTTGCATTACATCGTTTCTAAGATCCCTTCTAGCTCAAGTGGATCTATCGTTTGTGATAAAATGAAGGGGGCAGTGAAGAGAGACTCTTGGCAGTGACTACCGTTGGCTAAACCTTCCTGCCAAGGGAAGATGGGGCTTAAATGAGGACCAGAGAAGGAAACTAACCAATTCTATCCCCAAGTGTTTCGTTCTTTCTCTAGTGATGTCAAAATAAAGTTGTATCCAATTTTGTTGATGGCTAATTGGCCACTCAACATTTTATTGTGCACTTTCTTCAATTTTTGTTCATTAAACAAATGTTGGTTGAGCACCTACGATGCCTGAAGCTCTCTTCCAGATTCAGGTGATGTAGCTTTGAATAAAACACAGGTAGTCACTATTGTGAAGCTTGCTTTCTAGTGGGAGTGTCAGACAATAAACAAATTTTCTAAATGTCATGAAAGGAGGTAAAAATACAAGTAGCAAAAGTAAAGCAGAGTAAGCAGGTAGAATGAGGCTGAAAGGGGACTGGATTGGGGTGGAATAGACAATGAGAAGGTCTCTGAAGAGTTGACACTTGAGCAGGTGATTGAGTGAAGTAGGAATCCATATGGATATGTGAGAGAAGAACATTCTAGAACAGAGGACCAGCAAGTGCAAAGACTTGATATGAAGCCAGTATGTAGGTGGGACCCAGGAAAACAGAGGAGATGAAATAACCATGAGCCTGTAGCCCAAGTGGCTAAGGCAGCAGTCACATGCACTGGAGCTGGTGGGTTCAAATCCAGCCCGGGCCTGCCAAAGAACAGTTGTAGTTGTCACTACAACCAAACAATAGCCAGGCGTTGTGATGGGTGCCTGTAGTCCCACCTACTTGGGAGGCTGAGGAAAGAGAATCGATTAAGCCCAAGAGTTTGAGGTTTCTGTGAGCTGTGACACGGGCACTCTACCCAGGGTGACAGCTTGAGACTCTGTCTCAAAAAGAAAAAAGGAAAGAAAAGAAATAACCATGAGCTCTGAGCCAAGCAGAAGCTTTGGCTTTTTCCTGAGTGAGATGGGAAGCCATTAGAGTATTTTGAGCAGAGCAATGTTATGATCTGACTGAATTTTAAAAGACTTACTCTAGCGCTTCATTGAGAAAAGGCTTAAGTGTAGAAGTATGAAGCAGGAAGACCAGCTAAGAGACTGGGTGGTAATATTTAAGGTCTTAAGAAATGATCAGATTTGTGGCACATTTTGAAATCTGACGTAATAGGATTTGATGACAGACTGTAGGACAGGCGTCCTCAAACTGCAGCCTGCGGGCCACATGAAGCAGTGTGAATTGTATTTGTTCCCGTTTTGTTTTTTACTTTAAAATAAGATATGTGCAGTGTGCATATGAATTTGTTCATAGTTTGTTTTTTTTAAACTATAGCCGGCCCTCCAACGGTCTGAGGGACAGTGAATTGTGCCCCTGTTGAAAAAAGTTTGAGGACGCCTGCTGTAGGATGTGAGAAAAACACTCAAGTATCAGTGCAAGGGTGTTGGCCCAAGCAACTTTATGAAGTTGTCACTTAGTGAAATGGGAAAGACTTTAAGAAAGGAGTAGACTGAGGGGAGAAATTGAGCATTTGGTTTTAGACATAAGTTTGCTTGCCTACCCATGAACCAGTGTGTATGTCCAGGCTGGGAAAGTCCAAGTTCGGAATTCAGGGGAAAAGGTGTAGCCGAAGATGCAGCTGTGAGAAGGAAAAAACCCTCAAATGTTAATGAAATTTGCCTGTTGTTTTATATAAGTAATGTTTATTGATTCATTTTCTGATTAGAAAGTAGCTCACATAGGGCGGTGCCTGTGGCTCAAAGGAGTAGGGCGCCGGTCCCATATACTGGAGGTGGCGGGTTCATACCCAGCCCCAGACAAAAACTGCAAAGAAAGAAAGTAGTTCACATAACTTTCTTCCAAATTCTGAAAAGTTGCCTATACTCCCAACAGTAGGTCAGTATAATTAACATTTCCAGCTTTTTTTTTGTCTGTCTTCCCTTTCTGTGTGTGCATTTGAGTGTACATAAGAGTTTGCATATATGTTTTAGCTAAACTGAGATTATAATGCATTATATACATTTTGTTATGTTTACTATACAGTATTTCTCAGTGTTTTTTCATGTCATGAAATGTTATCAAAAAGCTTTTTAAGAATAACTATTAGCATTGTATCCATGGAATGGATGAGGTTAATATATTAAGCTGTAATAATTGGAAAGGGGGCTGTTGTACTGTGCTTCATTGAATGTACTCATACGCATCTGTATTTTGCTAAAAGTAGAATTATTGGACAAAAATTGTAATCAGGTTAGCCTCCTGCAAGTCTGTACATAAAAGTAAATATCTACTTTGTCACTAGTTCATCAGAGCTCACCACAACCTCAAACTCCTATGCAAAAGCAATTTCTCCTGCCTCAGCCTCTTGAGTAGCTGGGACTACAGGCATGTACCACTCTGCCCCCCTTATTTTTCTGTTTTTCTATTGTTTGTCTTTTTCTTTATAAGACTTAATTCTTTGATGAATGTTGCAAACACTACCCCCAATTTTCTGTTACTTCTTTGTTTTCTTTTAAAAAAATTTATGTAGTAAATTTAATTATGTGTTCCCTATAAGTTATCTTCTGTGTTTAAAAATGCCTTACCAATCCCAAGATTCAATAAATAATTTCCCGTATTTTTGCATTTAGAACTTATTATGTGAAAGTTCTTTGAGTAAATTTATTTGGAATAGCAATATTTTAATAATCTATGATTTCCCTCCATAATTTAAAGTACCACTTTTATAATGGTTTGTTTA
Organism: Nycticebus coucang; assembly: GCF_027406575.1. Lineage (NCBI taxonomy): Eukaryota > Metazoa > Chordata > Mammalia > Primates > Lorisidae > Nycticebus > Nycticebus coucang. Next base: position 166,631,756 of record NC_069780.1, on the reverse strand, counting down.
TATGTTCTAGTGTGTTTATACATTCTGGTGTTTGGTTTTGCTATCACGAATGGGATTGTTTTTTCCTCCATTTTTTTTTTTTTTTTTTAGCCAGTTATTGCTAATACATAGATAAGCCAAAGATCAGTCCTTTTACATTTCCAGTAGTTTTTCAAAACATGATTCTCTTGGGTTTTCTGGGTAGAAAATTTTGTATGCCAAGGTGATCGTTTTTAATCTTTCTAATAGTGTGCAACTCTAATTGCATAGTTCAAACTTCTAGCACAATGTTCAGTGACAGTAGTGTCAGCAGATATCCTTGTCTTGTTCCTCATTTAATAGCGACCATCATGTTTGTTTGTTTTTCCTAGATGTCTCTACTTTAGTTAGAAGATGCCCCAATCTTGTCCACCTCGACTTAAGGTATTTTGTTTGTTTGTTTTAGATCAAAGTTGAAAAAAAAATCTTCATTTCTCATTGAGTGATAAAATGATCTTAATGTTGAATTGAAGAAACTAAGCAGTAACTTATTTCTGTCTTTTCCATCTAGGATCAATGGTGGGTTTGAATATTTTTCTTCTGCTCTGTTACAGTGATAGTGTCATGCTAAAGAATGACTGCTTTCAGGAATTTTACCAGCTCAACTACCTCCAACATCTATCACTCAGTCGATGCTATGATATAATACCTGAAACTTTACTGTAAGTATCTTTTATTTTTAATACTAATAGAAGACAGGGACCAACAGAGATGCCACTCAATGTTAATTATTAATTAATAATAGCAGATGTTTAAAATTGAAACATTGATATTAGTATACCACAAACTGGCCAGGAAAGCCAGCAGAGTAAACCAAGACAGAGTGTTTTGCTTAAAATGTCTTGTAAAGTTGTTGTCTGAGATTTCCACTAAACGTTTACTACTTAGCTGTAGATAGTTCTAATTACTAACTTACCATAGTAGTATCTGTGGAGGATTTGGAAGAGATGCAGAAAGAAGATAGCCTTTACCTTCTGGGAACACAGTGTAATTGACAAAGCAGACCCAGATGTGTGCGTTGGTATTTCTGATTGTCTCCCCACAACCCCCCAGTTTTTCAAATCAACTCAGTTGAATCCTAAGGCCTTCATCTGAGCTCGAAGGAAAAGTTCTACTAGTGATGTATGTCCTTCCTTCTAGTGACATATGTCCTAGATGGTCAAGGACTAGGAAGAGTAAAAGCATATAGGTGGTATACATCGTGATAGTCTGATGCTCTCTTTGAACATGGGGGTAGATTAAGGTCCAAAAAAGGTAAAGTGCTTTTCCAAACCAGGTCTTTGGAAACTGCAGCCCCAAGCTACCTACCTGTGGCCCTCCAGATCCCAAGGTATGGCCCCTCGACTGAATTCAAACTTCCCAGAACAAGGATTAAAAGGATTTGTTCTGGAAAATTTGGATTTAGTCAAAATGCCACACTCAAAGATCCAGAAGGCTACCTATGGACCCAAGGCCGCCAGTTCCCTGTCCCTGTATCTGCATCTGATCAGCTCAGCAAGTCCACAGAAGCAAGGGAGTGCAAAGAAAAAGGCATTCTAGTCCATCTTTCTTTTAGGAACCACGTCTACAAGTTACCCTGGGAATAATACCGTCTTTTTATTTTTAAAGTGGTTTCCTTTATTTCATCCCAAAGACTCAGGAAAATCTCGGTAATGTCCCATGTAAATGTGTAGCAATTTTACTAAAAACCACAAGAGGTCAGTATCTTGGCCCTGGTCATTTGTCCCTTTATGAAAGTGATTTAGCTTCGGTTCGGGTTCCTACTTGAGAAGGATGTAAATTTGAGTGAGAATTTATTAGTCTTTAAAATAATTGTTTGGATCTTATAAGTTAGTTTTAAAAATTAATGAATAAATCGCATACTCCAGCTGTACTAAGTTAGTGGGTAGAATTAGAAAATCTGTGTAATCATGTATTTCTATTAATCTTGGGGCTCAGGGCCTGAACTGCTATCTCATTTGGAAAAGCATTGCCTACTAAAAAGGATGCTTAGATGGCTCTCAAATATTGGGGTATAAATTCGTATGTGTGGAACTCTTATTAAAATTCCTGCCCTCTCTGTTTTCTAGCATCCAGAACTCCTAGGAACTTCTAACGTCTACCCAAAAAGGTTTCTCTGTCATCCATTCTTCCCTGTCCTTGCCAAAGGGCTCCTACTTCTTTACCTGTGCAGCCCCCTGGGGAATGTGATGATAATTCTTTTCTGGTTGCTTTTCTCAAGAGAATATGTCCATGTTTCTAGCTTTTGTTCCTTCTCTGCAGAAAGAAACTCAGCAGGTGATAATCCAAATGCTTTTTCTTAATCGGAGGCTGTGAGCCCTCATAGTTTAGCATTTTTATCTAGTGGGAGAATAACAGTGAGAGCAATACCTGCATAATAATCACATAGTAATACCTGGAGGTAGTGTGAATTGATGGGTAAGAAAAGGGGCCTGAAGTTTGTCTAAATCTAATCATGAAATAAGAGAAATAGGAGCATTAGGAATTTAATTATAAATCAGACCGCCACATAGAGTAAGAAGAAAAAAGATGCCATTCTTGAACTTTAAGGTAAAAGAGTGTAATTTTGTGTTGTGAATCCTTTAAGATGAATTTTTTGGTGCCCTATCCTTAAAAGTTACTCAAGATAAAATGAGAATTAGAAGGACTTTTAATTTCAGTTACTCTGTCAGCTCATATACTTGAGATTCATTATAAAAATTCCAGGGTACCTCAATAATTTCTAGAAAGCTGTGGATACTAAAGAATTTAAGAGGCTCGGCGCCCATAGCATAGTGGTTAGGGTGCCGGCCACATACACCGAGGCTGCCGGGTTCGAACCCAACCTGGGCCAACTAAACAACAACGACAACTACAACAAAAAAGTAGCCTGGCACTGTTGTGGGAGCCTGTAGTCCCAGCTACTTGGAAGACTGAGGCAAGAGAATCACTTAAGCCCAAGAGTTTGAGGTTGCTGTGAGCTGTGACACCAGCACTTTACTGAGGGTGACATAGTGAGACTTTGTCTCAAAAAAAAAAAAAAGCATGTAAGGCTATTTCTTAGAACTGAGAAAATAAAATTAACCTTTCTTCTATAATAATAATGCTTTAAAATACTCAGGAAATTATAGATTTTTTTCTTCCTCAGAACCTATTCCCATTGTATTTATTCTCTTCCTAATTAGTCTTGTTTCCCTGTATCTACGCTTTGTTTTAATTATTCCCTATTTCTTGTTCAAGTAAGACACTCAAGCTGGAAACAGTAAAGTGATCTGAGGGGAGACTGAAGTCTCCTGTGGGGGGACGTTTGCACTTAAGGCATTTAAGGTTTTATATGGATTATGTGAGGTAAGGAATAAACCTGTGAAAGAGTTTGTCAGTATCTTTTATTTGCTAAAATTAAACAAAGATACTTAAGACGTTACTGATTTCACTGTGCACGTCTTCATTAGAAACAATCGCTCTTCACCATTCATCCCCATCCTTCCATTGCTCTTCAGTCCCTCTCACTAGCTTCCTTCCTTCCTGGTATTAAAATACTTGCAAATGTGTGTTCTGTGTTGTTTGTAGGCAATGCATATACCAGGAGGGTTTTTTTGTTGTTGTTGTTTGTTTTTGTTGTGGTGTGGGCTTTTTGTTTGTTTTGGTCTCCTTAAAATTTTAGAGACACTCTGGGTTTTTGACTTGAGAACTAGTCCTTCATCCACCACCCCATCTTACACACTTCCCTTCTCACATTTAACACCCAAGTGTGCTCTGAGAATCTAGTCTTAATTTCTGTCCTCATCAAATCTCTTCCTAGTGCTGTTGCAAGAACATTTTCTCCTTTGCCATCTGCCATACTTCCTTTTCATACTCCCACCTACACTTTTTCTTTTAAATGTTATGCACTGCAAAATGGTTCAAAATTTGGCTAATTTGGATTCCCTAGAACCAGAATTCACACAGCTATTACAAAGATCTCATTTCTCAAATTCCAAGTAAGAGGAATTCAAAGTTGGAATGGGACTACTGTCACCTTAACTGATAAGTACAAACATCTGTGTATTGTGACTTATATACTCCTATTTCTACATTCCAGTTTACTTTAAAAATGACAGCAATTTGTTCCTCTCGATTTTTCTTTTGGTCTGTCTTACTGTCCCTTTATGAATAAGCATATTTATTTTATTTTAACAGTGCTTATATTTCCTAAATTACCCTTCATCTTCAGCTAACATATATGAAACAGCTGTGGTGTTTAAGACACCTTGTGGAATGTAGAACACATCCATTTAGAGGGGTAATGGGAAGACTGGAAGAACAGGTTATGCGAGGAAGGTCTTGAGGCCAGCTGATCAGCCTGGATTCTGTAAACAGGAGGCAGGCATCAAGAGGTTTTAGAGCAGAGGAATGACATAATCTGAGCTAGGCTTTAGGAGGAGGCGTTGCAACATTGGTATATATCTGGAAGGAAAAAAGATGGGAGGCCAGGTGACAGTTTCTATAAGGAAAATTTGTTTTTTATTTTTAAGTTGTATTGACCATGTGAAAATATAGAGGATGCTTCTAACTCTAGGTCATTGATGTGTTGTTCATTGATCTGCGGTGAAATTTTGTTGAAATTTCAAAATAAGTGTTCCCTTTCCTGAGACTTTGTACTGTGTCCCAACCTGGAGCAAATACAGATCAGAGAGATGAATTTTTAGGCACATAGATTTAGATTAAGAAGAACGCATTATTACCAAAACCAAACAGTATTTACTTTGAAGAAACCCGCTCCCTTTTTTTGTGAACCAGAATTTTGCTGTTGACAGAGGTATATTTTACCTAGTTTGAAATACCTAAGAGGATAGACTTATCTATGACAGGAAAAAATGGTAACCTAGAAAGCAGTGAAAATGGCATTGCCTCCTAGGATTGGCTATTTTAGTAGGAAGGTGTGATCAGTCATCCATTTTCTCCGTCTGTACTCAACTATGTAACTCCCATCTAAAATATCTTGGGAAAGTCACTGGTAGTTTCCATCACATGTAATAGACTTGCTGAGTCTGAACCATTTTTAAGAAGTTCATCAACCCTGCTGACATCTCCTTTTGAGAAATGGAGCCAGGTTCAAATAAAGGTCAACTCCATATCCTTAAATTATTTCTAACTTGTGGAGGTTCCAACCAATACCACAGAAAACATTTACTGTTACTTGCTTTCTAATGTCTTCTCACAACATGGTAACCCCTTTCAGATCACTTTATAAATTAAGAATGGAGAAAGGAAGCAAAAATGATTAGATTTTAAATAAACCTCAGCATTTCTAAAGTTGTTAGGGGCCTCAGTTAACAAAACGCACCTCTGTATTTCCTAAACTGGCCATGTTGCTGGAGCCCTATGGTGTGTGCTTTCCAATTTGATAGACCTTGCTGTTTTCTCCAGTCAAAATCATTTATTGCAAATGATGTTTACAGATGCATTTAACAGAATATGATACAAATTATAAAAACTGGGTGGTATAACTAGTTGAACAGTTTCCGTAGGTACTGCTACTCTCAAAGTCTCTTTTTTTCTTTCCAGTGAACTTGGAGAAATTCCCACCCTTAAAACACTACAAGTTTTTGGAATTGTGCCAGATGGTACCCTTCAACTGTTAAAGGAAGCCCTTCCTCATCTACAGATTAATTGCTCCCATTTTACTACCATTGCCAGGCCAACTACTGGAAACAAAAAGAACCAGGAGATATGGGGCATCAAATGCCGACTGACACTGCAAAAGCCCAGTTGTCTATGAAGTATTTATTGCAGAATGGTTGTCCCTTTTTTTTTGGAACAGGAGAAAAAGGCAGGAAGCCCAAGTGCTAGAGCATTCAGCTGGTTTTATTCTTGGTTTTCCTTTTGCCTTCATTCTGCAAGTATTATTAGGGAACCATTTCAGAGGGAAAAACTATGAAGTCTTGCTTGTTTGAAATGATTATCAAAGCTTTTGTCATTGCTTTGTTCTTAAGAGCTAAAGTTCTAGGCCTTATGAAATTTTAGGAGAACAAGTCTGTAATTTCTTAAAGAACGAAAATTGAGCCACCTCTTCCAAGTGCCCTTATTAAGTCTGTTCAGAATCAGTCTTAAAAATTACCACTGGCAAACAGTTTCCATAGCCTATGTGGTATCTTTTATCTATTTAACTTCTCAATATTGCTTTATAAGATATACCTTGGAAAACAATAAGCTATTTTGTATTGTAAGCTAAACAGAAAGCAAATCATAGGATAGTAGAATTTGAGGCAATCGCCTCTGGGGATAGGGGAAAAAATACATTTTAGTTTTGCCTTTAAGTTAAAATTAGGTTAAGAGAAATAAATAGGCACGTGTAAAATTTACCTTAAAATCTAAATAAAAAACAAATAAAAGAACAACCAGAGGTATAGAATTGATACAGGATTTGAAGGTTCAAGAGATAATTTCTTATGTCAGGTTAATTTGAAATATACTTTCATGTTCATTAAGGTACTGTGCTCCCAGAATTCTAAATTATGTGAAAAATAATTTTGGTTTTCTAACTTCATAATTGAATTATGTCATCATGGGTTCTTTGGCTTTTAAAATGACTTGCTTTGTTTTAGAAAGATTATATTAACTCAGTCTCTCTTCTTGAAGAGTTGCATGGAAGAATACTGAAGTTGCCTGCTGTTTTTCTTTAGTGCTGAGGTTCTTGAGGTTATTTTTATATTACTCTGGAATCAAGTATTTTAAATTGCCTTTTTTTTTTACTGGTCTCTTACAATAATTGTCTGAAATGATCCATCTTACAAGGTATGGAACCTAAAGTTCCCTAATAAGAACTGTATGTTCCCTTCAATCAGAAATACACACTACTAGCAGGTATGTTCATGCAGTTCCAGAGCAGTAAGCACTACTTGTACCCAAGGGAAAGCTAAGGTTCAGATGTTGAACTTTTAGATAGTATCAGTGAATTTGTTTTTAAGTTGGTACATAGATGCAAAATGATTAAATTCTTTTTAAAATCACAGAAAACTAGTTTAAATTGATGACCTCATATTTTTAAAATGCAACAAAAAAGCCAAACATCATTTCTATTAACTTTTTTTAAAAATCAAAATTCTTAAATGTTACATGTAATAGCATAAAGTGCCCTTATCTGCTCAGACCTAAGGAAGAACATTTTAAAGTAGTGTTACACAGGAAATGATTATGCTTCAATTTCTTTCATAGGTAGAAAGTGCTAAATACTACTTGAAATTATTGTTTACAGATTAGGATGAGGGCTGATGATAGCGTCCGGTTGGACTGGACTCTGACTTCCGGGAAGCCCTCATACACGCAGTACTTCCAAACTCAAGTCCAGCCATAAGCTATTTTGCCAACATGTCAGAGTAATCCATATTTTTGTATGTGATTCTACTTTTATAGACTTGTTTTAAATAAAACACATTTTTATAAAAATAAGTACTTCAACTAAGTCGTATTCTTTTTTTCTTCCTCTTTTGTTCTTAAGTACTGTGGTTAAAATTAGAAAGCATTCAGTGTGGTATGCCATTTAGTTTAGAGGCCTGTGAAGTTAAGACCTTCAAAAGAGAGCTTAACAATGGTGCTTTTTGACCTCTGCTTCATGCTTATCAAATTAAACTTATAGTTGATGATGCTTTTTGAAAAGGTGCTAAATATAGGCTTATTGGCCCTAATGTGCTTTCAAAAGTAATATATAACATTTGAGGGCGGCGCCTGTGGTTCAGAGGAATAGGCACCAGCCTCATATGCCGGAGGTGGCAGGTTCAAACCCAGCCCCGGTCAAAAACTACAAAAAAAAAACATTTGAATTCAAGTGATTAATGTGATAGCCAAGTACTATGAATAAAAGCCAACAAGTAGCACTTTTTGAATGTAGACTTGATCCCCTTATACCATGTATTTTACTGTCATTCAGAACCTACTTGAAAAGTTTACTCTGTGCACAGAGGTCTTCCAGGAATTCAATGCCTTTGACTTCATCCATTCAAATGATGAAAAAGTGATTCTTGAATTATCACCCAGTTTTTTGGTTCTTCTTTTACATTACTACTACCACTACTATGCCTCATTTTTGTTTTTGTTTAAAATGATGAAAAATGTCAAATAAATGCAAAATATAGAGAATATGATAACCCCCATCATCCAGTTTCAACAATCATTAATTCCTGGCCAATCTTACTCTATACGTGATCTCAACCCCTCTGCTACACACACACACAGATTATTTTGAAGCAAAACCCAGACCTATGATTTCATAAATACTTTAATATATGCCTCTGAAACATAGGGCTTCTTTGGAATCAGTTCTGAAGCATTAAATATCCAGATGGTGTTAAATTCCTCAGTTGTCACAAATGTTTTTTTGTATGGTCCACACATTGCATTTGATTGATATTCTTAGTCTTTGGATTCCTTCTCTTTTTTTCCCTTGCAATTTATTTATTGAAGAGACTGAGTCATTTGTACTTTTCCACATCCCTTATTTTGCTGATACTGTCCCTGGAGTGACACTTTATTACTCTGTCCTCTATTTTCATAAAATGGTAGTTATATCTAGCAGCAGAAAGCTCTAGACCAAGAGGGATTTTTGTCCCTCAAGACGACGTTTGTCATAAGAAGAAAGGTGCCACTGGCTTTTAGCCAGTAGAAGCTGAGGTGCTGCTAACCATCCTAAAACACAGGACAGCCCCCCTCAACCAAGAATTCTCTGGTCAAAATGTCAGCAGTGCCAGCATTGAGAAATCCTGCTCCAGAGAGTTACCTCATCAAGTTCCTTTAGCAAGGATATTCTTAGTAAGTAGAGTAGCATTCATTACATTCTCCCATGAAGAGATGCTACACCTGGTGTTCTTTAGGATGCTAGCATCTGTCTCTTTTTTCATTTTCTCTTTATGGTCTCTTGGGCCTTTGATTCTTCACTCTCGTATACCCTATCCACAAGTTCCTGAAATATGAGGGATGATTAGCACATATTCAACTTCACTTCTGCATAAAGTGTGTCTTTTCTGTTCTGGTGAAGAACTCAATTGGATTCCAACATTTATTGACCATCTGCAATAGAAAGGATTCTGTGTGAGCAACAGCACAAGGAAAGCATATAAGGCATTAGTCTAGGAACTGGGAAAACTAGAAAGGAACCCCTTGTCACTGGGTACCCCAACAATGCAGCAAGCAAAAAGGCAAACTCCTTTTCTTCCCCACCTAGCCAAATATCCCAGAAGTCAAAAGGTTTTTACCAAGACACTAACCATTCAAGATACAGGTCCAAGATATAAAAGCCTGTAAACTTATTTTATGGGCTTGTTTTGTGTTAATTTTTACATTTTACTGAATCTAAATATGAAAATGCTAATATTTTTATATTTTCCAAAATATCAAAATATCTAAATTGTAATTTTAGGCCTTAAAATCATTATATTTAAGGTATTCAGTGATTTTCTTAAAAATATCTTAGAGCTCCTAACGCTAAAAACTCATTAGTTATCTTAGAAAACTTAACCCTTCTCATTGACTAATGCTGTAATGCCTCATGAGTATTTTTAAAGTTAAGAATAAACTGTAGTTGAAAATTGAGGTTTTTAACTCAAGTATTTTGAAATAAAAAAATGTGTTAACTGGCCCTTATTTAAAAAATGAAATCAATGTAAATTTTTGTATGGTAAGACTATATATTAGTAAAACGTGTATTATTATGATTTGTTGTACGGTGGCCATGACTATAAATACATATCGATTATCAAAACTACTGAGTCAAGATTATCTATAAAAATCTACATTTACCAGGTAAGCATTCTGCCCACTAATTAAATGACCAATCATTTTATGTCAAATGTCAGAAGTGAGTGTAGTCAATGGGGCACTGAATATTACATAGTAGTGGAGAAAAGATTTTTGGCTGGGCAAGGGGCTTAAAGAGAAACTTCTCTGAAGAAGACAGGCTCGCGGCCTACAGACACATGAAAAAATGCTCATCATCCTTAATCATCAGAGAAATGCAAATCAAAACTACTCTGAGATATCATCTAACTCCAGTAAGATTAGCCCATATCACAAAATCCCAAAACCAGAGATGTTGGCGTGGATGTGGAGAAAAGGGAACACTTCTACATTGTTGGTGGGAAGGCAAACTAATACGTTCCTTTTGGAAAGATGTTTGGAGAACACTTAGAGAACTAAAAATAGACCTGCCATTTGATCCTATAATTCCTCTACTAGGTATACATCCAGAAGACCAAAAATCATATTATAACAAAGATATGTACCAGAATGTTTATTGCAGCCCAATTCATAATTGCTAAGTCATGGAAGAAGCCCAAGTGCCCATCGACCCACGAGTGGATCAATAAATAGTGGTACGTGTATACCATGGAATATTATGCAGCCTTAAAGAAAGATGGAGACTTCACCTCTTTCATGTTTACATGTATGGAGCTGGAACATATTCTTCTTAGCAAAGTATCAAGAATGGAAGAAAAAGTATCCAATGTACTCAGCCCTACTATGAAACTAATTTATAGCTTTCATATGAAAGCTATAACCCAATTATATAGCCCAAGAATATGGGGAAAGGGGAGGGGAGGAGGAAGGATGGGTCGAGGGAGGGTAATTGGTGGGACCACACCTACGGTGCATCTTACAAGGGTACATGTGAAACTTACTAAATGTAGAATATAAATGTCTCAACACAATAACTAAGAAAATGCCATGAAGGCTATGTTAACCAGTTTGATGAAAATATTTCAAATTGTATGTAAAACCAGCACATTGAAAAAAATAAAAAAGATTTTTGAAACATTTTGGGGAAAATGTGGTTTTCAAATAATTACCCCATAGGAGTTATGGAAAAAAGAAATGAGGTTAAAAAGACCAACAATGGTTTAATTTTATTCACATATAGTTGCCATTAAAAGGTTAACTCATTCATAAAAACATTTTAGCTATTCTAACATCATTTGCTTCTCATTTCTTACAAAGAAATCCCCACCACAAAGCAGAAATGTTCGAAATTATATTGCAATTAGAACACATTAGGCTATGTTTAAAAACTTTTAAAATAACAAAACTTACGAACAATTGTACATATGTTACTTAACTAATATTACATATTAACATCTATGGTAGCATTTGGACAATCAGATTTTCTGGAGATGAAAGGAGTTGGCATTATTTTTCAAGGAGGTATTTTAAATCCTTTAGATAAGTTTCTACAGTGCAGAATTTTATGTTTTGTAAAGCAATATATGTATTTAGCATTAAAAAAAAATTAAGCCATAAACTAGATCCAGCTCTGGGAAAACACTAATTTTTATTTCTATCTGATACATCGTACAAATTCTTTGCTATAAGTATCTACGCATATAAAGTAGAAACTTTAAGCTTACCACCCAAGGGACTTTAACAAACTAGTCAACATACAGAGGTGGTCAACATAAGAAACTAGGCCTGCTGTACTGATACATAAATGTGGTGCATGTCTTGTCTATGAAAATTAGGTCAACTTAATTAAGGTCAATGTAGGGAGATAGTCACCTCTGAAGGGTCTACTGTACTCTTAAGAAAAACAGATTCTTCTGGATATACATTCATGGATATACATCAAAACTTAGATTACCTTTGTACACTAACATTTATTACAAATTTTAATAACAAATGTTAAATGTTGGCAAAATTAAGAGCAATTTCTATTTATCCTAGCTTACACACAGAATTTACTTTTGAGTTGACTGGTGTCTAATTCTGTAAGGATAGACTCTATGTACTCCAGCACCTGATGAAGTAGTACACGGCATAGAGTTGGTGTTCAATAAATATCTGTCAATGATTGAACAAAAATTTTCATCAGCAAGTGAAAAAAAAAACATATAACTTGGAATAAATGGCATGAGAATACTGTTTCTTTATGCAATAATAGGAGCTTTCTGCAAAAATTCTAAGGTTACTTATAAGTAGATCAAGAATTAGATGAAAATAATTTCCTCCAAAAATAAAAGAAGTCTCACAATGGGGAACAAAGAAAGGCCATATATTTTTATCCCACAAAACTATGATGTAAAATTTGAAATATAAACAAGGTGAAAATCACCACGATACTAGTAAGGTAATTCCAAAACTACTGAGTTTTACATATTTACTAAAGCATCTATGCTCTTTCTGACAATACTAACACTAGATAAAAAATATTTTTTAAGATTTTAACAAACTTGTAATACAAAATGTTTAATCAGTTTATCCTTTTAAGTCCTTGAATCCATGTTAAGTGTTGTAAAGATGGAAGAAACCTATTAGACTCACAATTTTTTACAAAATTGACCCTAAAGCAGCTACTGGATAATTAATACATTTGTAACAGTATCATGATTTTGTTCTGATAAATGTATTTCACCAGCCTGGTTGAAATTAACCAGAATAATGTCAAATGAAAACATTTATCTATAAATAATTTCAAAAATGGTTGTTTGAAATGTTTAAATCAATAGAGTCATAACAATATCACTGTATTCTGAAATTAGAAAATTCTTAGCACATATTAAAACACATTTACTTTATCTCAGGTCAATGTCAGGATTTATCAAAATTCTCCATCAAAATTTTTTAAAGTCTTAATTTTTAGGTACTATAAAAAATAGACACTGGTCAAATGATGTGTTCTGACAATTCCACAAAGTTAGGAAGAAAGGTAAGGAAAAAACACTTAATACAGTAAAATTTCAAATCCTAAACATTTAATCCTTTATTTAAGCCTGCTTCTCTAAATTTAAAAAGGTAACAGCCCTCTTGGTTACCAACTGCAAGCAATATAGAAATTTCACTGGTATCAATTCTAATCAGTTTAGTACATCTATTTTCTTACATACATAGTAAATATCTCTTTTCTGTCTGAATCTAACAGCAGAATAATACAAATCTCACTCTCTTTGTCACCTTTGAGCCCAGGGGCAACCAGTCTCAACAGTAATCAAAAAATGTAGCTTTATGACTGGTAGTCTGTTTCTGCTTTAAAAATATTTATCCAGTAATCAAAATTTGTCATGTGAGGAAATTCTTCACTGATCTAGAAGCACAGTTCGAAGCTCATCTTCTTTATTGATCATCATCGAAGCAATTGCTCCATCATTAAACTCAAAAGAAGTTCCTCCATCCACAACCATACACGCATCCCAACAACGAGAACGAACACAAACCCTGAATGGAAGAAAATATCTCATTAAAAAGTAATAGTTTTCTTAATCCTAAGTAATAAGTTATTTAAAACCCTGAATTTTAATCTAAGCTAGCAAATCATTTGGCTTTGATTTTAAAAAATCAAGTCGTTCTTTTCTATGAGAGAATTAGTAACTATGTAAATATATGTGTACATTATCAAAGTCTCAAAATTATTATGTTCAAGAAAGCACCATTCACGTAAACATGTAGCAGTAACCAAGTGCAGACCTAATGGAACTCAAAGGCTGTTTCATGATGGGATGTCATATAAAACTATTTTCATGCAAAATATTTTAGTATAACATATATACATAAATTATGAATGAATAGCTCAATGAGCACACTTGTGTAATTATTACCCAAATCAGGAATCAAGTGTTACCCAATTTGCCTGAAGCTCCCTCACTGCCCTCTCCCAGTTGGTACCTCTGCTCCCTCCCTCTCCAAGAATACCCACTATCCTAATTCCTGTCACTAGTAGTAATCGTTTTGTCTATTCTTGAACTTTACATAAATGGAAGAATACAACACGTACAGTGGTGTCTGGCTTCTTTTGCTCATTAGTATGTTTGTGAAATTTATCTACTTTATTATATGTAAGTAGTAGCAAAATGTTCATTTTCAATGTTATATGAAAATAGTTCCCTTGTATGAAAACACCAAAATTTACACATCTCTTCTACTAGTCACGGACATTTGGATTTCCGGCAGTTGGGAGGAATGCTGCTATGAATATTCTTGAATTCATGTTTTTTTGGCTCACACATTTCTGTTGGATATATACCTTGGAGGGGAATTACTGGGTCACCATGTATGCTACATTTAGATTTGATAGGTAAATGCCAAACAATTTTTCCAGCCTGTATATTCTTAACAGTGGTATATGAAAGTTGCATTTGTGATATATTCTGGCTATGAGGCTATTGTTGGATATAGGTCCTGCAAGTATCCTTCTATCTCTTTTTGTCTCCTTAATGGTATCTCTTTTGGGGGGTTTGTTTGTTTGTTTAGGAAGGATCTTGCTCTGTCATGGATCTTAGAGTATAGAGGCTCTGTCATAGCTCACTACAGCCTCCAACCCCTAGGCTCAAGTGATCCTCCTACCTCGGCCTCAGGTAGCTAGGACTATAGGCAAGTGCCATGCTGCCTGGCTAATTTTTCTCTCTTTTTTAAATTTTTTTTTGTATTTATTTATTTATTTTTTGTTGTTGCAGTTTTTGGCCAGGGCTGGGTTTAATCCTGCCACCTCCAGTATATGGAGCTTGCGCCCTACTCCTTGAGCCACAGGCGCCACCTAATTTTTCTATTTTTTGTAGACATAGTGTCTCACTCTTGCCCAGGTTAGTCTCAAATTCTTGAGCTCAAGCAATCTGTCTGCCTTTGCCTCTCAAAGTGCTAGGATTACTGGTGTAAGCCATGGTGCCTAGCCTCTTAATGGCATCTCTTGATTATTTAGCAGTTCTTGATTCTAATATGATTTAATTTTTTATACTTTTGTTGTTAAGGTGCTTTTGATGACATGTTTAAGAAATTTTTTCTAACCACCAAAGTCACAAAACTATTCTTCTACTTACATTATCAAAAATTTAAATCTGAGAAGTATATCTCTTTGAAAGATCTTTGTACTCTGACTTAAACTGAATGTAGATTTGTTGATTGATCAAAATTAACTTTCAAATTATAAAGCGAATTTTAAGTTGAGTTTTCTTATTACCATCTTACCTGGAAAAAAATCAACTGTATATTCATAAACAGAAAATTTGCCTAGTCAAGGCAGCAATTTGTAATTAAACTGTCTTTGCTTGCCATGAAACAGATGACATTGTCTCATGATAGGAGGTTTTCTTATTAAATACTGGGAAAACTTTACAAAATAAGTAATTGTATTCATTTTTGTATATCCTCTTGTATATCCTCTCCTCTCAAAAAAATAAATAAATTGTCCTTAGCAACAAAGTTATTTGCAGGCATCAAAGAAGACATTTTTTAAAAGCAGTTCTCCTACCTTTGGGGCCTCTGAGGCACCTTCAGAGTCTCTGGAGTGAAAACTCTTTTCATATAATACACATTAAAACTATTTGCCTTTTTCCATTCATACTCTCACAAACGGAATGGTGTTTTCCAGAGGCCATTTGACATGCCAGATTGTATGCAGAAGCAGGTATGAGAATCTAGATATCTTTCAGTAAGCCAGATATTTAAACAATTTGCAAAAATATAAAATTTTGCCACTCTTGAAAAAAAAAAAATAAATAAATAAATAAAAGGGTGAAGCAGATTCAGTAGGCAGCAGTCTGTCTATTGAAAAGCTATAAGAAATCAATCTTTTTCTAGGAAGCAGGAAAAAATTAAAAAAAGAAATCAGTCCTTTTCTAAAGGTTTATTGCTATGCAACTTTTATGTTTTATATAAATGTTTCTCCTGCTTTTAGTCCATACTTCATGAAAAAGAGATGTTTCTTAATCAAGCTTCTTTTAAAATGATTTATTTAATCATACTGTATCTTGATATATATTTTTAAAAACCAACAAATCAACATCACTTAATTACTTAATAAAAAGTATAACCATTTTAAATGTATTAACTTAAATTTTAGTTTCTCTCAAATGACCTTATCAATTTAAAAGAAAATATCATCTCAGCCAGGTTAGCATGATACCTTGTTAGTTTATAGGTTCTACTTCTAGATTAAGTTTAACTAAGCAAACAATTAAGTATTAAATAATCTTAAAACTGAGTATGCTCTATAATGATGAAAAGAATGAAAATAGTCACAAGTTAGACCTAGGAAGCTTACTTTGAGGAGAAACAACGCTGACGACTGCTGGAGAAAACTCTGTTTGCAATTGGCTCTCGAATACTGAAAAGTATTTTTGGTTCTTCTGGATTATAGAGTAGTGATTTGTTATATTCATTTGTTACTATAAAGAAAAAAAACAATATTAGCGCATTGAGTAAAAGATGGTTACTTCTGAGAAATACAAAACAAAAAAATACATGCTATCCCAACTTACAAGCAATTCTGTTCCACAAATCTGTTTGGCAATCAATTCCAAACAATAAAAAAATAATAATAAAATGACATACAAAAAAATTAAAAAGGCAAAAAGAAAAAAGAAACCCAGTCTTCTTAGAACTCATAACACATAATCCATTAGAAAAAAAAGTTTATAAATAAGAATTAAGTTGTGTGATTAGCCCACAAAAATGTACATCACACCTACAATATAGCAGAAATAGGTACAACTGGGGAGAAAAAAAATCCACTAACTACAAATCAAGGAATTAAACAAAAACAGAGGAACTAGTTAGATGCACTGAAAAAAATGCCACATTCTCCTGTCAAGTTCTTTCCAAAATACCAAGGCAGAGTTCATAACTAAAGTAACAGTTATGACATACAACACAATCTCAAATAATGACAGGCAATGTGTACTTTCTCCAATGAAACTGACATTACTTAAGACTACCATGCAAAGCATAAATCAGTTAAAGACAACTATACAAAGAAATCAAAAGAAAGTTGAGTGCCACATAAAAAAGTTACAAGAGTGTCAGACAATCTACCTTAATTAGTATCAAAGTTTCCTTTTAATTACTGGCTCTTTTAAAAAAATCTAATTTAACCACAAAATAAAAATTTGCCTTTGTGGGAATATATCACACACACACAAAAAAATTCTAGCTCTGAAAGAAACTTCAAAAGATTTGAAATGTCTGTTAACAATGACTACATCATTGGCAATCACTATTGCATCTGAAGACAGTTAAGTGTCCAAAGGAATAAATATTCATTGACTAAAACTCGGGCATATTTATGAAGGGAAAAATAATCACTATTTTTTGTATATACCCCCTTATATTTATATACCTGACCGGTATATAAATTACATCTATATAAATAAATATATATGTGTGTGTGTGTATGTTTTAAGTGAAGTTATATAATTAAGAATCAATTACTGTATGTGGCTAATTGTCCTTTCTTTGATACAGATTTCATACTAATTCAATAAACCATGATTAAAATAATCTTTTAGGTCTCCAATTGAGAGGAGAATAGAATCCATTTTAAAAAGCTGAAAGGGACTTCCGATACTTAGTCTTGTTTTCAAACTATTACAGAGGCAAGCCATCCACCCGACCCAACAAAGGAAGTGTTATGTGGAAATCCAATGTATAATAAAGATAAAATAAACTGACACTGTTCAAATACTTTATCAGGTTCAAATGTATTGCTAACTCAATTACAAGCCTATCAAGAAGAATGAGGCCCGTCTGATAACTCTCAAACTCAGCATTTGTGTTTATGGATGACAGTTGTAGTCTTTCATTGTCAGTATCTGTACTTTGTGTCAATATTTTGTTTTGGTTGTATATGTTGAGAAAACCCTTACTTGTACAGGCAGTTTGGTGCAACTATAAACACATTTTTCTTAAACAATTTACCTTGCTATTTTAGGATATTTTTCAATTAGAGATAGCAAGAAAAACTTTAATTCGAGGTCTCTACAACAATGATCCTGGTAAATGAGTAGACTTCTGTTAAAAACTGTGTTTTTCAGTTTAAGAATTTAAATATTTTTTAAAAAACAAAATTTAAAGAATACATTTGAAGAAGCCCTGGGTACCAGCTAGATGCTCCACTTCAACCCTCTCTTTTCACAGCTGTGGAAGTGGAGGAGGGGAGGATCATAGTCTCGCCCCCAGTTTCACAGCTGATCTGGTTGATCTGGGACTATAACCCAACTCTTCAAATTTTTTATCCTTTCTTCATAAGTGCTATTTTCTTAAAGAAATCCTGAAGTAACTAAGGAAAACTAAATAGGAGGTTAAAGAGAATATTTGAACAAAAAGGAAGATAAGCATTCACAGCTCAATGAATTCCATCTCATCTAGAGGATATCAATGGCATACCAAATTTAAATATGCATTTCCTATTTGCAAGATATGGGTTTTCCTATATTTTCCTATCTCTCAGACATGTTTGCAGGTATGCTGCTTTGACATAAATTATATTTTATGATTGCCAAGAACCACAATATACAAGTAAAAGTCTAACTTTAAACTTACATTGTTTAAATATACTTAAAGAGATATTAAGAGCATGTATAAATCAAAAAAATTTTTGCTTTATTAAACTATACTTTACAATATCATTTTCAAATTTGACAGAAAACTAAATTAAAATATTAATGATCAATACCATGTGTCACTGACCTTTCTCTACCAATTCTCTGTTCAACTGAAGATCCAAATTTCCTTGTTGTTTTGCTATTGAAAGAATAAAGTATCTTGATCAAATATTTTATAGAATGGGGAATATATAACATGCATACATTCTATATTATAACCATAACATAAACTGTATCCCTCCCCCCTTATCTGTGTTTCAGTTCCCAAGGTTCCATCTACAGTTTCACTTACCTCTGGGCAACCACTAACTGAGAATATTAAATGGCAAATTCCAGAAATAAACAATTCCTAGGTTGTAAACTACACATCATTCTGAGTAGAAGATAAAATCTCACCCAGTTCTGCTCCATCACACCTGGGACGTGAATCATCCTTTTGTCTGGCTTGTCCACTTTGTACAGGTGTATGCTACCTACCCACTAGTCGCTTAGCCATCTCAGTTGTCAGATCAGCTGTTGTGGTATGGCAGGGCTTGTGTATTCAAATAACCTTTCTTTTCCTTATTAATGGCTCAAAACACAAGGGTAGTGATGCTAGCAATTCAGATATGCAAAAGAAGCTATAAAGTGCTTCCTTTAAATGAAAAGATGAAAGTTCTCAACTTTAAAAATTGTATGCTGAGTTGCAAGATCTATGGTAAAAACAAATCTATTCATGAAATATAAATTCATGCATAGTATACATAAGGTTTAGTACTACCAAGGTTTCAGGTGTTCACTGGGGGTCTTAAAATGTACTCCTGCAGATAGGAGAGGACTACTGTAACAGCTGTTTTGGTACTCACCGATATTTAAAACATCTTCCACAGCCTGAGTTGCAACCCTATTAATGTTGAATGACCTAGGATAAAAATCACATAATTCTTTCTTGTTTTAATTCTAAAAACATGCTAAAAACTGAAAGGTATAATCCACTTAATATATGAAGTAGAAATTACCGAAACAAGTTATAAATGAATACTGTTAAAATTGATAAATAATGTACTGGTATGGGATACAGAGATAGAAGTATTCTCAGACATAGGTAGGAATACAGAAATAGTAGCTGGAAAAAGCAATCCTGCACTATGAAAACTTAAGTAAACATTTAATCTAGTAATTCGTCCTAAAATATATTTACATATATATGCACAAAGATATATACAAAAATATTTACTGAAGCACTGTTTATAAGAGCAAAAAAACTCACATATATATCCAGAGGAAACTAGTTAAATAAATTATATCATAGCCACTCACTATATTAAAAATAGAACCATATGTGCTGATATAGAAGAATAACCAAAATACGCAGTTAAAAAAAGCAAATGGCATTATGCGCCATATGTATTATTTCCCTATTTTATTTTAAAAGCAAACAAACCACACGTATATATGGCAGTTGAGTCTGAAGATTAGTACCACCGATAGAAAAAACAAAGGAAGACAAGCTTTTCACTGCATACACTTGTGTACTTTTTAAATGTATGTATTTCTTTAAATTATTAGTTTCCTTGAAGGTGAGAAAGCTTTTACATGTACAGTGCCTTGCTTAACCACTTAAATAATACAAACATGGATAACTTTCAGAAATGGCTCTGTCTTCTTAAGGGTTTTTGTTTTTTTTTTTTAATTCTTCCAGGTAATTTAGAATTCTTCCTCTGTCTCATAACCTTCATACATGACCTCACTAGAGATTGCCAATGAATAGGAATAACACAACGAGTCAACACAAGTCTAAACTTAAATCAATGACTCAACTTTTTTGGTGAAAAAGGAGTGAGAGATACTCCCCCATAGCTTCTAGCATTATGCCCTTCATGTCTGAAAAAAATGCAAAATAATTTTGTACATTCTTTTAAGAAAAATGCTAATACACAAAACTTTACATTAAAATTTTAAGGTCACTCACAGACCAAACTCCCTTTGCTAAAAAAATCTAAAATGTGGCCCATGCTTATTTCATTTTCACCATTATCTGCCCCCAACTTCACATTCCAACCACACTAAGCTCACTCCTACCTCTATACCTTTGTTCATACTTAACTATGTAATATGAAGCAAAAGACGCTGAAGTTTCCTCACTTTCTTATTGTTTAGTATGAGGCTCATAATACCTATCTCATTACTTTTACTATTATACAATACAAAATATAAGGCACTTAGAGCACTACCTGGCTCACGGCAAAAAGTCAACACTGAATGAAAATGTCAAAAGCGAAGGATACACGAGTTACGTTCTAATCCCTCTAAACATCCACATTATTTGACGTGGATTATTTAGGAATTCTCCTTATTTTAAATCTAAAACTCATAACAAATAAACTATGTTTGTTAGGGTTCTTGTGACTAAAATATATAGTGTGTGTTATATATATATATATAGCAAAAGATTTTAGTAACTCAGATCTCTTTATAGTAAAGACAATTTAAGAGAACAGAACTCTCATAAGATCTAGATCTAATATACTAGAACTATGACTTATTAGGGGTACTACAAACCAATCCAAACTAATTGACTTATTCGGGGTACCACAAACCAACCCAAACCCAGTTCTCTAAATTAGAGTTAGAGTAAGATTAATTTACTGTGATCTTGGCCGGTTCACTCGACCTTCAGGAGTAGTCTGCTTTCTACATGAAAGACAAACTACTGTATATGCCTAAGCAGGTGTCAGCTAACACAGGACAACGTTTTTCTTGGGTCTACAACTTTCACCATTTTATGAGTTCCCCATTTGAAATAAACATAACCTCTACTAAAGACAAAATTGAAAGACAAATTGAGTATCCTATCTCTATCAGGTACTAAAATTCTATCTCCTACAAACAATTCCTCTTCCTTAAGTCTGGAAGGGCAGAATGTATGGAGAGGGAATATTAGGAACAGTCATAAGGCGAAACTAACTTAAACAAAAGGGCATTCTACTCTGTAGTACTTCTCCCAGCATACGGAGTAAATCATGTTCCTCACTGGCCAGAGAAATGAGATAATAATGGGACACTTCTGAAGCAAAAAACTCCTATATCCAATTTCCCGTGGAAGAATTTCTAGAAATGCCAAGATCATATAGTTATTGCCAAAACCCATTACTTTTCCCAGACATAGGGCCAGGTTCTATTTTCTAGTCCCTTTTGCCATACAGCCACGTGACTGAGTTCTAGCAGGGGTCCTCAAACTACAGCCCGTGGCCCACATGCGGCAGTGTGATTGTATTTGTTCCCGTTTTATATTTTTACTTCAAAATAAGATATGCGCAGTGTGCATAGGAATTTGTTCGTAGTGTTTTTTTTTTGTTTTTTTTTTTAACTACAGTCCAGCCCTCCAACGGTCTGAGGGACAGTGAACTAGCCCCCTGTTTAAAAAGTTTGAGGACCCCTGAGTAAAAAACATGATAGACAAACACTTCAAGTCAAGTTCATAAGCCTCCCACAAGGACTCTCCATGTTCTTCCTTCTGTGGCACAGCAACGTTGGGAGCTCTGTTGGGAAGATGGTAGACCCACATGATGGAAGGAGCCTGGCCCCCTGAATAACCACTTGGAGGACAGCCAACACCCAATTGGGAGCACCCATTTTAGACTTTATAGGGTAAGAAATTTAACATTGTGTTAAGCCACTGAGGTTGAGGGTTTATCTGTTATAACAAGTAGTTTACCTTAAGTTATACATTTCCACATTTCATACTCAATACTAGAACTGAAAATGTCATATAAGAAAACAAACCTTTACACACCTCTCTGTATCAAGTATTAAAAGATGAAGAAGAAAAGAAACACACTATCTTAATCTCTCTTTCCAGTGATTCCACGGAAGTCTACAGTTTAAAGTCAAGTATAGAATTTAAATCTGAACTTCAACATTTATTAGCCACATAAGCTTTGGGCAAGTCAGGTAACTTATGATACTTTTAATACTCCACTAATGAAAATAAAATCACCTAACTCCAGAAAATTTTTGAGAACATAAAATAATGTAATTAGCTTGGAACAAAAAAAGTACTCAGAGATGGCAATGGGATAAAAATTAAACACTTGTACCTCTGTAACATTTTATAATTTTTTAAAAAACAAAGATTAAAAAATATGGTTATAAAGTAAAATAAAAATTAATAATAATAAAAATTATTAAGGTACAGATTGCTCTCTTTATATATAGCATTCTCCTAGCCCCACCACTCCTAGGCTTCTCTTCACTCCCGGCACTTTCTAAAGAGAAAAGGACAGAGGGTGAATGGAGAATGCAATCAACAGCAAAAGAATCATAGTCAAAAGGCTTCAGTCAAGAATCCAGAAGGCCACACGAGGCCCCAAAGCCACGGGTTCCTCACCCCTGGAACATGTCGGAGGTAAGCAAGCTGCACAGAGCTGAGCCGAGAAGAGACTGAGTAACCACGGTGGCAGGGAGGGGACATAGTGAGAGTTCTACACTAAAGCACAGGAGGCATGAATAAGCAAGAAAGCTGACATTCTAATCTCATCCATACTCATTCAAATACAACATCAACACAGGACTCAACTACAGAGTACACGGGAGAGACAGAGAATGCTGTAGAAGTTGCCTCCGGCATAAACACTATTTCACCAAGATTAGCAAGTGTATCCTGATAATTCTTTAATACAACCTAGTGACTGAACTTTTGACTGTGTGACCTCCACAGACAGCTCAGAAGCCCTCTCCCTCGACACTTAAAACCTGACTTTCCCTTGTGAAGCAGCACAAGTAGTGAAGATAGTGAAAAAGGCACTGGCTTTGCAATCAAGCATCCCTGTGCTTGTTTCCAAGTCTGACGGTTACTAGTTGTGTGACTTTTGCCTGCATATTTATTCTTGCTAACCCTCCACGTCCTTCTTTGTAAAATGGCAATACCACTACTTTTAGGATTTCTATAATGATTAACGTATAAAAAGTACCTAGCACAGTACAAAGAAGCAGGGGCTAAATACCCGATAGCTTATACTATAATGTATAAAGTATAAAATTACAGTATCAAAGTTCAGAAAATAAAGTAATCTTATTACTTTTCTTTTTTTAGAGACAGAGTCTCACTGTATCACCCTTCGTAGTGTCATGGTGTCACAACTCACAGCAACCTCAAACTCTTGGGCTTGAGCGATTCTCCTGCCTCAGCCTCCCAAGTAGCTGGGACTACAGGTGCCTGCCAGAACACCCGGCTGTTTTTTGTTGCAGTTTGGCTGGGGCCAGGTTTGAACCCACCACTCTCAGTATATGAGGCTGGCACCCTACCCACTGAGCCACAGGCGCCACCTCTATTTTATGTTTTTATCTGTTCCATTTCTCTCATTATGCAGATAAAGAAACTTATAAATGGTTGCAAAGCGGTTCGACCAGATTTTGTAACTCTCAGGCTAGTACTCTTAGTTATGGACAAGAACGCTGGGTAAAGGAAAGGGGAAGAATCTGGGAGACTATTTCTAGTTCTTACTCCAGTTTTCAACAAGTAGCATACCGTGTTCAGTAGGAAAGACGCTATCATGATAAATGAAAGCTGTTCATTTTACCTTTCCAACTTTACCTATAATATAGTTACAAAACAATTTTGTAGTATATTAGATGATTAAATTTATTCTTTTTCAAACAATTATTGGAAAAAATCACTTTAGAAATATATTTCCTCTCACTGGCCTTCTGTAAAATAGGATATTAACCTACCTTCTTAAGAGATGTTTACCTGGTCCAAAAGATCATTTGGCTAAAACTAAGATATTTTTTAAAGATGTAAAGTCATTTAATACTTATGAATGAAATGGTATGATGCCTGAAAGATTACTTCAAAATAACATAGGATAAAAGCAGATAGGCAGGAGTACAGGGGAAACAAGACTGAGAATGAGCTGGCAATTACTGAATCTGGCTAATGGGTATAGGGGAATCCATTTTAACATTTTTTTCTATTCTTGTAAAAATTAAAAATTTTCATAATAAAATGTTTAAGAACTCATGCTGAACAAGTAGGAAATAAAACCCTAAACTTTCCAAATTTCATCAGTTTGATAAGCACTGTTTTCCCTGTATTTGCAAACATGTAGTCATTTACTCAAAAAATATTTGAGCGAATATGTATTAGATACTATGCTATGCACACAAAAAAATTAAGCAAGGAAAAAATAAAATCTTCTACTTAGCATCCTAAATCCCTAAAGTTGCTTAAACGACTTGGATATTGACTTATTAGATAACTAACAATGTGATGAGTGCTATAACAGTACTATGAGAAGTACAGGCAAAGGACAAAAAAGGAATTAATTCATTGTGCTTATGAAAGGAAATGAGTGTTAGTAAAGATTTGCTAAAAAGAATGACATCTGAAGGCTGGACTTTTCCGCCAGTGGACAGAAAGTGGAGAGTGTTCAGGCGTTCAAAGCAGGACGAAGGTGCATTGAGCAAAAACAAAAAGCCAAGTGAGAACAAGGAGTGTGCCGAGAATGGTAAGTAGCTCTGGTGTCTTTATGTGCTGATGTGTGGGGGAAAGGGAGGGCAGGAATAAGGTCAGTAAAGTAACTGAGGACATATTTTAAAGGGTCGTAAATGGCAGACTAAGCAATCTCAATATAGTCAGAGGTCAATAAACGTTTTAAAGCAGAGAAGAGATTTAGATTTATGTACATTTTAGAAATATTACTCTGTTGGTAGTATGAATGATAGCTTGAAGAATAAAAGGTGAGGCACAAAGAATATTCATTAAAAAGATGTAGGTTTGGACCAAAGAAACAGCTGTAGAAACTGAAAAAGGAGGGCTAAGACTTCAGAAGTACAACTAACAGGATTTAGAGACTGCAGTATATAGACGGGGAGAATGAAGAATGACAGACTCAAAAGTGAGAGCAGGTTTTGGGAAGTAATGTTTTTCTCTAGAGCATGAAAACCAGTTGGTGAATGTGAAATACTACCAATACCCTATGTAATTTTAGAATGTGTGTTTGTACTCAGGGGAGAAGATATGTTTGGGAGGCATCTGTGTGTATGTCCTAAGAAGAAGAAGAGACCACCAGAGGGAGATTATAGAGTAGACAGGATACTGGGATGTCTCCAGTTAAGCCTTTACTGCACATATCTCCAGCCTATTTTTTGTATTGTACCTTGTATTCAATTATTTACTATTATTTGAAATATTTTTTACTTTTCAGAAATATATAGTTCCCAAACCACTTCTCATTTCCTTTTATTTCTTTATAAACCTAATGCTCAACAATGATCAAATAATGACCAAATCCAGTCTATAGCTGTAATCTAAGAAGTCAAGGCAGGACTACTGGATCCAATCAATGAAGTGAAACAGAAACTGGGCCAGCCTTCCTGACACAGGCTACTTGCACTGATATGAGAGGATCAAGTAAATGATAATACTTAAAATATTTTACAAAATTTGATAAGCTACATGCCAAGTTACTCACCAGGCCTTTGATCCAGTTCCAGTACACAAATTAAGCCCTGAACTCTTCTGTTTTTCCCATGGGCCATCATCAACTGAAATCTCATAGTAGGAAGCCCTATGAATTGAGAATATAAAATTGTGTTTGCTGGGCTTATGTTTCAAGGTAAATAAGACAGTCTTCTTCAGAACTAATGAAATCTAAGTAAGTCAGCATGGACCAAGAAACATCTGGCTTAGTAATTAACCACACACATCAATGGTGCTAATTCCAATATTGATTAAGTGAAAAAGTTAGAAGGAAAAAAAAACTTATGCATGTCTATATGCATTTCTGATCTATATGCTCCTCTCTATCAATACTTTAATAATTCAAACGGGCTTCTTGCAAATTTTTAGCTAGTATTATTGCTACTATTCTTATGGAATCTAACACACATACAGAGCCTCATTTCAAAAATCAAAAAAAAGAAACTATGATTCTTAAATGCGTTTCATTCTTGGTAGCCATTCCTTGATATATCTAAATCTATTATCTGGTTCTTCAAGTTATCAATAGTTTTTGCTATATTCTTCTTTCTTAAATTATATGTAATTTTTAAATTGGTGTAAACTAATGGTTTAGATAATAAAGCCATAAAGAAAATTCTAAACTACTACCAGATTAGTGAACAAAACTAGAAATAAAATTAGAACTGTAAATTCTTAAGAGATTTTCATTTTTTTAAATATTTTATAAATATGAAATCAATTCAATTTTCTGAAACCAGCAAAAATAATACTATTCTTATGAAGGCAGAAGTAATTTATAACTATTCAAAGAACTTTTGAAATGTGTAAAATCCTATTTTATAAATTCCATCTTAAAATAATAGTCTTACTGATCAACAGTGGATTTTTTTCTCTAGTAAATAAAAAAGTTAAACACTTAATATAAAATACAGCTTTTCAAAATAATGAGTTATTAGACACGTTTGCAAACACTAACCATGGATAACTTATCTCTTATTCTAACCCTTTCAGCTTCTCCTGTAAGTTCTTAATTTGTGAATGTTTTATGTGACATATTCCTTTCATTTTTTCTCTAAAATAAGTATTCCTTATGAAAACAAGCACGCCAAATATTCATATATCATCTGTTTCATAGCTTTGTTATTTCTTCCTAGAAAATGCACATTAGGAGTCTATAATATACAGACTAGCCAGCCAAATCCAGAGAAATGGCTGCTACAGGCCAGAATCAAGTAGTAACAAACAAGATTAAAGGTGAGCAAGGAGTGGGTGGAAGAAGCAGGGATAGAGAGAAAGAATAGTCAGGCGAGAGATGCTGAGCCCAAAAGATGAGAAAATTTAGTGTCATTCTCACATGCAAGTTTATCAAGATTAGTCAATTCACAGAATTTTTGTTTCAGGGAAATTATTGTTTTAAGGCAGCAATAAAACTCACAGTCCCTTTAGAGTGGGTATACTTCTTCTTAAAATGTCCACTGCTACAGCCCAAGAATAAGACATTCTAGGTTAGAACAAATAGGAGAAAAGAAAACAAAATTGGGCTTTTAAAATGTTCTTAAATCTAAGAACATTATAAATGAGGCAGGAATAATATTGCTGCACTTCATATTTTCCAAGCAAAGCACTTAAGTTTTCAGAGCATAATGAAGCCTCAATACAAGATCTAGAATCAGAAATACTGGGTTTATATTAAAAATACAGTTCTGGCCCTAATTCATTATATGACCTTGAGCAAGTTTTTGAACCCTCCAAACCTCAATTTCTTCACTAATAAAGACAACTACCTTTCTCATAGGATTGCTTGGAGCAAGAAATGAGGTAACAGATACAATATGTGCCTGACACACGGCAAGCATCCAAGAAATGTTCATTCCTCTCTGCCTAGGGGCCTATTACATAGAATCCTAAAAAGTAAGTCCTAATACTTCCATTAGTTAAACCATTTTCAGTAGCATCAGAAGCCAATCCATTGCTGTTCTTAGTAAAGATATAAGGTAAGACAACAGAGAACACAAAAAGAAGCAGCTTCAGACGTTACTTAGGAGATGAACAAATCAGATCACTACTGCCACAGGAAATGAAAGCATTCAATCTAAAATCCACTCATGAGACTTCACTGACTCCCCAAAAGTCTATCAGCTGAACCAAGTTTTCCTCTTTTTCTAAGTTGTTTAAGTTTTTTTTTTAGTGTGTACAAATTATAAAGCAACACAAGAGAAGCTCTCAACAGTTAATCATACAACCTTTAAAATACAAAAAGAGAATAAGCCATTAACGGCTTGCCTAGAGTAAGCATAAACTCACAGGACACTTTTCCCTTTGTTGTCTATTTAAGGTAGACTTTCTCCAATCTCATTTAAAGTTGTTCCTCTCTTGTTTGTCTTATGTCTTTAGCAATAATGACTAAATTACATCAGTAATTAGAACTGTATTTTCTCCTTTCTCTCTTCAATTACATAATAGTGATCTATTATTCACCTCTGTATTGTGTTAAACTTGATATGCAAGAGAAGAAACTATATATAACAACTTTATTTGCTGTGTTAAAATATTTTTACATTTCGGGTGGCGCTTGTGGCTCAGTGAGTAGGGCGCCAGTCCCATATGCCGGAGGTGGCGGGTTCAAACCCAGCCCCGGCCAAAAAAAAATATATATTTTTACATTTCACTACATTTTCTAGTTTCCTTTAATCATGTTATTTCTTTGAAGAATTTTACATTTAAACATTTTTAAATGATGTCTTTATTATCCTCTAAAAAAATTAAGATCCCACTACCTTTACCTTTCTCCTCCCTAAGATTCACATGTTCACATGGCAGGCACACAATATATTTTTGTTGAAGAAACTTAATCTTACATACAACAAAATAATTACAAGTAAAAAATGCTGTTCAAATCAGTCTATTGAATCAAACTTTGTGGTTTTCAATACTATCAGAGTTAAGTGAATATGGGTATCTTTTTAGTTAAGACCAATTTTTCTTACTAAAATTAACTTCTGAAAAGAAATATCTTGCAACAAAGAAAATTTCAGAATTTGTGGAACTCTCAGTAAACTAGGGAATCAACTATTAATATATGGCCTTCAAAGGATCACATAATTCTCACAGCAGGAAAGTGAGACATAAAACTTATCTATAATCTTTTGCCCTAATTTACTTACATCTACAAAAAAAATGAGAAGTCAAATTCTAAAGTACTACCAAGAATTAAATTAACTTTACATTATAGTGGTCATCTAATAAGTTGGCAATTGTTTCACAAAAAAGTTTTACAAAAAAAAATTTTTGTTGACAACAATTTATAAATTATAAAAATTTATACATTATATTCAAGTCCCACAAAAGAGATTTTATCAGTAATAAAACATACATTTAAATACTCCTAATAAGAAGCTATATTAACTTTAATTTTTGGCAATAATGGTTAAAATCTTGAATTGTCAATGTACTTGGTAACTTGTGACATATTAAACTAAAAAGGATACATCACCTATGTAGAATTCCTGTCAAAATGCCTCATCTAAGTCTTATCATACAAAGAAGAAAAAATCATATAATATAAAATAAGGTATATTTTACAAATCAATTGGATTAGATCATTCAAAAATATTAATATCATTAATGGCAAAACAGAGGTGGAGTTAAGATTGCTCTTAATTAATTCTAACGGGTCATGACAGCCCTTAACTGGATCTAGATAAAACAAGCACACAAATATCAGCTTTGAAGGGCACTAACACAATTCATGGGGAAATTTTAAAATGACCTGTCTATAAAAGTTTTATGTAAATTGCAAATATACGCTTAGTATATCCCTCTCTTAAACATTTCTGAGCTGGGCACAAGTGGTGGTCCCAGCTACTTGGGAGGCAGAGGTGAGAGGATTGCTTGAGCCCAAGAGTTCAAGGCCAGCCTAGGCAACATAGTGAGATTTTTGTCTCAAAAAAATTTTTTTTTAATTTACAGAATCACATTTATAAGCACCTACATAAACAGATTAAAGGCTCTGGGAAACAGTACAATAAAGAAACCCAAATAACTTTTTTAACCTATGGTTTCACAAACTCTTTTGGTCACAGAACATTCTTTCCCCTTAATGTGTATTAACACATATGAAGGTTTAGGAAATATTCCAGTAAATAATTAAATTACTATTAATTATTAATCATTCATAAATCTTAAGTTGTAGAAATTGAATATAAATATCCAAAAATATTAAACCATTAAAAATTCCATACTCAAGATCACAGGTTTAAAAAAAGTACCTGGAAGACAGACTCTCCCCAATGAAGACTTCATTTAGTGCTCTCACTGGCAAAAGTTGGGGTCCTGAAGCCTCAGATTCTGCAAGTAATGAGAAGAAAGAAAATCCAAGATTTTCTTTTATAAATTTTATAAATGTTATGATTAAATCTATAAACCATTAAAAACTATTTTGTTTTAATAGTTAACATAAATTATCCCTTCAAATATCTATAATATATACCTTAATGTCACCTAACCATATAACTGCAATGAAGCCTCTGTCTCTTCAAAATAAACTTCAATTCTTCAATTTTCCCAAGGATGATGAAATACACTTATCCATCTCTCAGGATTTTTGTTGTCAAAGTTAACCTAGTTTTACTCTGGAAGCTTCAGCGGTGTAACTAACCAAGAACTTTCTGGTTCAAATTTGTGACTATCACTTTCAAATAGTTCCCTTTAATCTTTTATTAGTTTCCAACTGCAAATGCCAATTCCATCTTTTCAATGTCACCAACAGAAGACTGACTGCACTCAAGTATCTCTCACTAGGCAAGCATCATGAGACA
This sequence comes from Nycticebus coucang, assembly GCF_027406575.1. NCBI lineage: Eukaryota > Metazoa > Chordata > Mammalia > Primates > Lorisidae > Nycticebus > Nycticebus coucang. The sequence continues at coordinate 166,601,166 of NC_069780.1, read as the reverse complement.
AGTTCACTTTTCTGTCCCCTCCACAATTTCTAAGTCAGTGTTTAAAAGTCCATCCTAAATACTGACTCTTAGTCAGTGTTTAAAAGTGGCAGGCATCCTCCAGTGATTTGATTCCTGCCTCTTGGTATTCACCCCTTGTGAATATACATACACCCAGTCTCCTGCATCATAGAAGGGTTACCATATGGCAGAAGTGATGGCATGTCACTTAGAAATTAGGTTAGAAAAGACTTCACCTTGCTTGCTCTCTTCTCAGATCACCTGCTCTGAGGGAAGATTTGTGATGAGCAGCCCTTTGGAGAGACCAACATGGTGAGGAACTGAAACCTGCTGCTCCCAGACAAGTAAAGAGCTTAGGAAGTGTATCCCCAGTCCCAGATGTGTCTTCAGTACTGCTGTCCTGGCTGGCTGCTTGACTTTCACCCCAAGAAGACCTAAACCAGAACTGCTAAGCTGCTACCAGATTCTTGACCTTTAAAATCTGTAAGATCATAATCTTTAAGATGCTAAGTTTTTGAGTAATTTCTTATATAGCAATAACTACCTAATATACAGTAGATAACAAATACACAAGTAAAACTACTACTGTCATCAACATCATCACTGATCTATTCCTCTCTGACCTGCAAGCCTGATTATTATATTCTTCTGTTTATATGTTTATTAAATTGAACATTAGTTACATTTTCTCATTTCTTTTGCCATATAAATGCCTAAAGGGAACCCACTATTCTTTCAAATATAACAAATTATTATTATCATACCAAGGATCCTTTGAGTATTTGTTAATTACCTAAATTACCAGCTTAACCTCATGGGAAACAGTGCAGTAGAAAAGAATGTGTCACAAAAGGCTTTAGAAAAAGATCTAATGTGTTTAATCAAATTTGACTGTACTTAAGACTAAAATTCGCTGTCGTGCTTTGGTGCTACATACATGAGTCATACAAAAGCTCTGAGATACACAAAAATCAAGAAACACAAAATCCACGTAGACAGAAACAAATGAAGCCCTCCCAGCAACATTGGTAAGTCAAGTGAGTTAAAACTTGCAGGGCTGAATCAGAAAAGATGCTGCCAACTGCAATTCTTGGAATTGAAATAAGGGACCATAACACAGTCTGTCTCAAAACTTTCATAGTGACCCACATATATTTACATTCTCATATCTGATGGTTTTACAAATATAAACAGCTAAAATGCATTTAAGTTCATTTTCTTTAAATAAGGTTAACTACTAACAGATTTAGTTTTAGGATCACCATCCTCACAGATTTTCTACAAATGCTCAACAGGAGACATTCACTAAATATTAATAACAAATCTGAACTCTCACCATCAAACTGTAACAAAGTTTTTCGTTTATATGGTCTTGACTTTCTAGCTCTATTTCCATTTTCCCTCATCCTAATTTTCTTCTTCATATTACATATGTATTACATATGCATGTTGAATTTCAACTCAATACCTTTGTCAAATGAGGAAGAGAATAAAATTATTACAAATCTCATTAATCATAATTCTGCTTGCATTTTCCTTCATGCTAATTGACTACTAAACCTTACCTAATCACAACACTATGTTCATTTACAACTTGCAGCAATGGAACATGGAAAAAAAAAATACACTCAGCACCAATTAATTTTCTATCCAGAAAAAAATTATAATTTGTATTTTTAGATATAGAATTGTAATACTAGTAACAGAGACTGCAAGAGCATGTAATTCTCTCACACTGTCATACTATATTTCATAGTGACCACGTATATTTACATTCTCAGATCTCATAGTCTATATTTCCAGGTCTACTTATATTGGGTGAAGCCACGTGACTAGTTATAATCAATGGAACATGGGCAAAAGTCATGAAAAAGCCTGACTCCTCAGGCTTCCCTTAAAATGTTCTTCCATGTTCTCTGTCTTTCCCCCACAAGATACAGAGGCTCCAACAAAAGGCTCAGAAGTCTTAAAATATGGCAGGAGCTACTACATGGAAGGAATCTGAGTTGCCTAAATACCCCTTGGACAGTGAGATAAGTCAGAAATAAATCTTTATTACATTAAGTGCCTAGGTTCTGGGATTGTTTATCAAACTAGGTCACCCCTCCACATTAATGCAGTCAGCTTTCACAAAAAGACTAGTATACTAGATAACTAGTATAATCGTACTAGTTTATATGATTAAAAAAATAAATAAATCCTAAGTTCTCCTTTTGAAGGTATATTGATAATAAGAACAATTCTTTACATAGTAGACAAATAAAACCTAATTCAGGGTAGATTCTACTACACAAAATAAAAAATTTCATTTGTTTATAACTATGTCATCCTTTTTTGATAGGTTAAAAAAAGTTTTTTTTTTTCTCTCCAATCTTTTATTCTAAATTAGAAAGTTAAATCAAGGATCAAACATGGTTTGATTTATTAATATAACCCCAAACCTACGTCTGCATTCAAAAATCCCAAACAGAAGCTTCCTAAGAAATATTTTCTGCCAACTTGAAGAAAAATTGAAATATAAGATATACCTGAAATCTCTCAATTTTTTCTCAGAAAATAGAATTCTCTATCAAAACAAAACCAATCCTCTTAACAAAAATAGCCCTTTAAGGTAGTGCCTAGATGAGGTAAGTACCATATAATTATAATGATAACAACAATATAGTATTATTTAGTAATGTCCAATGAAATCTGAACTACTCTAATTCTAGATCCTTTAGACAAGATGGCCCCCTAGATCTACAAATTCTACATCCATACATTCAAGTAACCTCAGATCAAAAATATTTGGGAAAAAAAAAATATTAAATAACAACAATAAAACTAATAAAAACAATACAGAGTAACAACGGTTTACATACCATTTACACTGTATTAGGTATTACAAGTAATCCAAAGATGATTTAAGTTTAGGGGAGGCTATGCGTAGGTTTTATACAAGTAACACAAGATTACCAGTGATTTGAGCATCTGTGAATTTTAGTAGTTGCAGGACATCCTGAAACTAATGCCCTCAGGTTTTGTCTCAGAGTTGCCTTTTCTCCACATCCTTACCAGCATTTGTTAATTTTTGTGTTTTTGATAAAAACTATAGTAACTGTGTGGTTTTGATGTGCATTTCCCTGACAATTAGTGATGTTGAACATTTTTTCACATACATGTTAGCCATTTGTATGTTTGAATTCAAGAAATGTCTATTCAGAGCCTTTGCCAACTTTTTAATGGGATTATTTGATTTTTTGCTGTTACACTGAATTCCTTGAATATTCTAATAGTAGTCCCTTGTCAAATTAATAATTTGCAAGTATTTTCTTCCATTCCATAGGATGTTTCTTCACCGTTATTTCTCCTTTGTTGTGTAGAAGCTTGTTAGTTTAATATATTCCCACTTGTCTATTTCTTTTGCCTGAGCTTTTGAAGTGTTTCCCTGCCTGAATTTTGAGAGATTTTCTTGCATTATTCTTTTTTTCAATTTTTCCTGTTTTTTTTCCAAACTACCATTAATCAGATGAAAACATCCTGGATGTTAAGTTTACACATAATTTTGTTTCTATATATAAAATATTAACAGATTATAAACTAAATACAGTGAATCAGAGGAAACTAAGCAGTGACTTTGTAGACCAATCTACATCTTCTCTGTAATTATAAGACCACTGGTGAAAAGAGCCAAATCTATCATCTTTTAGCAATAGCAGTAACTTCTTTCAGTGAGAGAAAGTAACATTTCTAGCTGTGATCCCAAATATCTTAATAGTTACTGCAGATTTAAAAAAAGAATAACAGAAACTTATATGCATACAATTTCTTAAAAGATTTCTAAAACTAAATGAGGTTTTTGGGGAAGAAAATCTTAAAAACACATGTTTTAGGAAAAGAATATCCTATAAAGGAATAAGTTACCACAAAAAACTCTGAAAAAAATAGATTTAAATACAGTAGAACCTCTGTAAATTGGCCACCCAAAGGATTATAACAAACTAGTCAATATACGGAGGTTGTCAGTATATGGAGGTGGTCACCATAAGGAACTAGGCCGACTATACTGATACATACATGAGGGGTATGCCCGGTCTAAGAAAATAAGGTCAACTTAAGGAGGTGGTCAATGTACAGAGATGGGAGGCTGTACTCGATCAGGTACCATGAGAGAACAGAAACACAAAGCAGATATTTATTTTTATTTTGTATAAAATGTATAAAAATACATTAAATATATATTTAAAGACAGTATTAAAATGTCTAGAGGAGAAAATCATGATATCCACAATGCAATTGAAATCACGATGAGTGGCATTAGTGGTATATTATACATTGTAGAAGAAATGTATTGTAAATTTGAAGACATAGCATTTGAAACTATCAAATGACACACGCAGAGGAAAAAAATACAAATGAACATAGGTTCTATAAGCCAAGGGGAGATTTCAAGAAGCCTAGTTCATGTAAAAGTTGAATCCTTAAATGAAAGGACAGAGTCGGTAGAAGAGAAAATAATAAAATAAAATAATGGCTAAAGATGTTTCAAATTTGAATAAAACGAAAAACCTATAGATACAAGAAGGTCAGCAAACCCCAAGGCAGGTTACATGGAGAAAACTAAACCGAGACGCATCATATTCAAAGTGCTCAAACCAAGCAGTAAAGAAAAAAAAAAAAAAACCTAGACATAGTTAACATAGAAATGACAATGAGATATTATAGCAATTACAGTACACACATTAGGATAGCTACTATAAAAAACAAAGAAAGAATATAAAAAGTGTTGATGAACATGTGCAGAAATTGGAATGCTTGTGCACTGGTAGGAGGGATGTAAAATGATATTAGTGGCATGAAAAATAAGCCACCTACATTGACAAATGCCTATAGTCCCAGGTACTTGGGAGGCTAAGGCAGGGGGACCGCCTGAGCCCACCATTTTAGGGCTACATTATGGTCTAATTGCTATTATATCAGCCCTTGCACTCCATCTTGGGCAACATAGCAAAATTCTGTGTCTAAGAAAAACATAAATAAAATTACCATAAGAACCCACAATTCCAATTCTGGGTACAGAACCAAAATAATTAAAATCAAGGTGTAGATATGTGTACACCTATGTTCATAGCAGCATTATGCATATTATCTAAAACAGGGAGGCAATTGCCATCAATGGATGAGTGGATAAGCAAACTTTGTACACACACTAGAATATTATTGAGCCTTAGAAGAAAGGAAATTCTTCACCATGCTGCAACATGGATGAATATATTTCTTTTTACACTTATCTACAGCTGCATGTAGATGTCCATACAATTTTGTCTTCTTTTTCACTGTTATCCTAAACACATCCCTGTGTGTTTATTTTTTATTATTATTATTTTTTTAGTATATTATTTATTTTTTCTTTTTTTTTATTGTTAAATCATAGCTGTGTACATTAGTGCAATCACCTGTACCCATTCTAAGACGTACCATAGATGTGGCCCCACCCATTACCCTCCGTCCACCAAAACCTCCCCCCCCACAGAGCAGATATTTAAAAGTAGCTTTTCCCGATATATTTATCCAGATAATAAAACACAGAAGAAAAAAATATCTTTTTATATAGTCCACAAGTATTTCTCTTGCCATCTTTTTGCATCAGGAAAGCCCTATATTTATACCAAAAGTGGGGAAATACAGCTAAATAATAATCCATGAATTAGCTCAAAACTAAGAATTCAATTTAATCCTCAATAACAAAAAAAGTTGTAAGTCAGGCTCAGCACCTGTAGCCAGCTCAGCAGTTAGGACACCCAGCCATATGCGCCAGGGTGGTGGGTTTGAACCCAGTGGAGCCTGCTAAAACAAAAACAAAAACAAACAAACAAAAAGTTGTAAAGCATCTTATGCTAATATTCTCTTAGCAGCTTACACAAATACTTCAAAGACAAATGGGGCTGGGATGCAAAATTTCCTAACGACAGATATATTTAATATACTTAAATATAACTATATGAAATGTATAATTATTATGAAATCTTCCACAGATTGGCTTGTTTTATCTCTACAGGGTTTTTTTTTATGACATTGCAAAGGCTAAGGCCAAGAATCTTTTTTTTAAACATCAATTATCCTGTCAGATATTTTATAATCCCCTAATCAATTAGTTTTCAAATCTGACCTAGGAAAAGTTTCTTTTAGAAATATGTTACATTTCTAAGCTGTGGTATATGTATACCATGGAATACTATTCAGCCATTAAAAAAAATGGAGACTTTACATCCTTCGTATTAACCTGGATGGAAGTGGAAGACATTATTCTTAGTAAAGCATCACAAGAATGGAGAAGCATGAATCCTATGTACCCAATTTTGATATGAGGACAATTAATGACAATTAAGGTTATGGGGGGGGGAAGCAGAAAGAGGGATGGAGGGAGGGGGGTGGGGCCTTGGTGTGTGTCACACTTTATGGGGGCAAGACATGATTGCAAGAGGGACTTTGCCTAACAATTGCAATCAGTGTAACCTGGTTTATCGTACCCTCAATGAAACCCCAACAATAAAAAGAATAATAATAATACAAAAAAAAAAAAAAGATATTGGCTGCAGTATACACTGTTTTAGTCACCCTTCATTTTTTTTGTAGCCATGTAATTATGCACTATTTAAAAGAATGTTTTTATCATGTCATGGATATTCTTGTTCTTAAATATAGCCAATATCTTTCAGTAAAATCACTCAATAGAAATAAAATTGTTTATATGCTAATAAAAAAAAAGAAATATGTTGCATTTCTTACTTCAAATTCTAATTATAGTAAACTCTATAATGGAAGTAGTTCACTGTACTTTCTTAAGTCTTGTTAGCAGCACTAAAAATAATTATAAATTATTACCTTAAACAGAGGTCAAAGAACAGTAAATTACATATTGTCCCAAATACATCTAATTCCCAATCCACCTACTTTCATCAACTCTTTCAATGTTAAGGGCTCTACTGTGCTGATTTAAACTTAGTTGCTGTTCATGAAGGTCCACAGGAACAGGGTTTATGCCAGTCCCTTCAAGGTATAACCTGATTCGCTGCCTCCATAACCACCTTAGAAAAGTAGAGGAAAAGCAAATTAAAATAGAATAAATTAAACTAAGGATTAGACACACTAATTTAACCAAACTGAAAAATAAAACACTTGTTATTTCACACAAATTAGTCCAGAAAACACCTAAAACCCACAGGTTCCTACTCAAAGATAGATTTGAATGTTTCTCTTTTCAATTATAATGGAAATATCTAATATATTTGTACAAAATCTCCCAAGTAACTTGAATTAAAACCAAACTCTTTATCAAGAGCCCATAAAGGTCAAGAGATTGAACTAGATATAGGTTGTGTTTTGGGTGGCAAAAAATATTACATAAAAAGGAAAGCATTCTGAAATTAAAATAATACTGTGTTAAGGTGGTTTAATTAGATAAAAATCCCTTCCTCCAAATTCTGTAATGATGGGTGTTTTCATATAATAAAAGGAAGAAAAGATTTAGAAATAATAAATGTAACACTTTTGATTACACCTAAAAATTTTAATGACATTTTTGGTAAAAAGAAAAAAGAACCAACAATTGATACATCAAAAGCCAGCTGGAAAGATTCTGACAGATAAGTATACAAAAAATATATTTCCCCTTGGTGGTTACAAATTAGTCATTTCTGGAGTTCCCAAACTTCTAAAATGACTAGAAATCAAAATCACTGGTAATAAAACAATTCTAGAGAAGGCAAGAAGATCTAATATAACCACACAAATACCTGGAGAAAAAGCTTTCTCCAACTATAAAATCCAATCCAAGCCAGAAAATAAATGTAGTCCAACTTTGCTCTCATAAATATAATTAGCCAACCCCCTCATAAATTCTCCCCCACTCCTCTTTTCATGAGAGTCTGACCACTAAACAGATAAAGTAAAAAAAAGTAAAAAACATCCCATCTATCCCCATTGTTTAAGGAATATTTCATATGTAAGACACACCAGGAATCTCAGCCTGGCTGAATTAAATCCAACCTTCAGTCATTACTGGATGGGAGATGAGGACAAAAAATAAAATCTCAGAATTTGAACACTCAATTTTAGATAATAGTTTTAGCTATTTTTCTGCCAAACTGATAAGGAACTATAAGTTAAGTTCAAGAAAGCAGAAACATGTCCTCTATTTCAATGAAGGATAAAAGCCCCTATCTGCGTGTACATTACAGGGTTTCTCTCTACAATTCCAACTGAGCTAGGAGAAGGCATATTACATCTGTTTGTGACACAGCTAATACATTATTTTTGTTGGCTGTTGTTATAACTATGGAGTTACCCAAATATCATCTGGTTTGCTTTGTTTTTATCAGCATAATTAATGGTATATACTTACTAAAATATTTACATCAATATAAGAACAGTAAAGTCCTACCTGAACTCACCACGATAGAACTTCTGTAAGGCTTCTGGGAAGGAATTTGTATATCGAACAGGCAGACATAAATGACCTTCAGACCTTTGGATGTCATAAAGGGGAGAAGAAAAAGGATGAAGAAACAATTACTTAAAAGGTATCACTAAACTACAACAATCAGATAGGAAATTTTAAAAATTTCTATTCCATTATGTCTGGCCACAAATTGTCTATAATTTCAACAAGAAAAAAGAACAAACAGAAGAAAGACTCTACATCAAGTTTTAATGCCATACTCAGTGATACTAAGTTTCTACATTACAATAGAACTAAAAATAATAGCAAATTTGTCACTAATCACATTGTAGCATTATCTAATGATACAGTAGTATTTTCATGTTACCTTTAAATTATTTAACTACAAACTGGTGGCTAACTTCCCCCAGAATGAGCAATCCAAAAGATCAATACAGAAGGTGCAATACTATTTATGATGTGGCCTTAGAATCTGCACACTGTCATGCCATAGGCCATGCTATGGTCACAAAGGACAATTCTGACTGACTACTGGAGGAAGCGTGGTGGAGAGGACATAAGGTCATAAATGCTAGGAGGCTGGCTACCACACATCCTCTCTCCTATTTTGAATATTAAGCTTTCAAATATAATTATTTTCCAGGTTCAACGGAGTGGGTGTAGAATATAGAAGAGGCAGACAAAAATTATATTTAAGATTTCATATAAATGAGCTATTTTAGAAGTGGATCCTCCAGCCTAAGTTGAGCCTTCAGATGTCTGCAACCCCAGCTGATTATCTGACTACACCTGCATGAGATCCCATGCCAAAACCAGCCAAACTGCTCCTTAATTCCTGACTCACAAAAACCACGAGAGATAATATGTTATTTTTTGTTTAAGCCTCTAAGTTTTGGTATGATTTGTTATGCACACTTGATAACTAATAAAGAGGAAAAGAAACTTAAATTGAACATCACCTTCTTAAGCTTCCACAGCTTAAGAAGTCAGGCAACTTGAATTCCAGAAAAAACTAAGAGGCAACTTAATATATATGCCTAGAGGCAAGAAGAAAAACCAAAATACCTCTAAAACCTGTTATTCTAGGTAGAAAACAGCGAGATGAGATGGCTATATTAACACCCTCTGCTGACCAGTGTCAAAATTCCCACAGGTTTATTAATATTAAGCCCCCTGTTTTAAAGGAAAATGTAATTCAATAAACTGTATAAAATATGATCCCTAAAGGTTCTAAGGTGAACTAAAGACTCTCTTACCCTAATGATAGGAAAATACACCATTAGAAGTTCTAAAAGCCACATGCATCAAAATCAATGGCAATGAAAAATTAATTGCTAAACCCATCCATTATCTCAACTGCTTACATTCAGAATGTTTATTCAGCTAGATTGGGTCCTAATCCCAAGATCATTTAATCAATCATTCATTTTCAAATGTTTATTGTCTAACAACTATGTACTATATAAAACTATGTGAATGAAATTAAAATATAAGGCCCTATACTCAAGGAATTTATAATCTAACATAAAAGACAAAGAATTAAGCAGAAAATAATACAAAGGGATATGTGCCTTCTGTGCAGATAATTATAGTCAGAGCTCAGGAGAGGCACCAGCATCTTGAATAAATACTACAGAAGTGAATAAGTAGTGTAAGGGCACTTTTGACAAAAGCACATATAAAGGCATGAAAAGAAACATGGGCTTCCTGGAGAATTCTTTCACTTACTCTTTAAATCAGGCACTGTCTTAAATATCAACAAAGCTCCTCACTAAAGCAAAAGCATCCTGGTGTGAGCGTCCTGTCATGATGTTAGTGGATGTTCATGCTAAAAATATAAGTATTAATCTATGCCATAACATAATTTCCTACCATCAATGCCAGCTAGATGCATACATCTTTCTCATGCCTGAGCTTAAAACTAGAGCTATATCCTTGAAAACAACTACATAAAAGATAATTCCACTCAATTCTACATGCCTAAATTTTAAAACTAAAAATTTTTTGAAACATGATTCTCATGTTAGGCAGGAACGACAATGCTTCCACTTAAAATCATGCACTATAGTAAAATACCTGTAGCAATGGAGTCCAGTAATGTGACTATAGTAGAAAAATAGCTTCCATATTTTAAGATGGATCATAAATAGATACCATGCAAAGCAAAGCAAAAATGTTTGTATGTATAACATGAAACACACACACACAACCCAAACAAAAAGAACAAAAAGATTCTTACCGTTCTGGGTCAGTGTTTACCCCTATAACTGGTTTAAGTCTGTCTAAGACTTTACTTGCTGCCAGAAGCATTGTGCCATCACCTAAGGGACATAAATAAAAGATAAGAAAGGCATAACCAGACTTCTGTTATAAAACCAGTTTTTGACATCATTTTGAAAACTAGTAGTTTCGATTTAACAATCCTACCCCACCCTACTGACTTCCATAGCCTACCTCACTTTCTTTCTACCTATTCTATCTTTGTGTTCTCTTTCCTGTTCTAACACAGGATTTCAACAGTAGCAAGATTAGCATCTTAGGCAGAATAATTCTTTGTTTGGGGAGGCTGTCCTGGACATTGTACAATGTTTGGCAGCATACCCATTAGATGCCAGTAGCACTCCCTAGTTTGGTAACCACAGCTCTAATCCCAAAACTTCTATTAGCCAATTCTCTTTTCCTTCTTCCATAACACCAGTCCAAATCCATAACTTATTTTAACGAAAACATATCCAACCAGTGTCCAACTTCAGACTTTTCTCTCCAACAGCTGCTGCCAATTTAAAGCTTTATTTAGGAGGAGTGAGGATTAACTTAAAGTGTTAAGTATATTACGGGCCAAAGTATATTATGGGCCTAATCTCACTAAACTCCTATCAACTTCAATTTTTTTTCTTATAACCAGCATAATTAAACCAACATACAATAGCAACTAATCCTTTGAATCATCATTTGAAGGTAGATGCACACCTTAAATATACCCATGGAAATACATACACAGGATTCACAGAAACACCATTCATTAAAAAAGTAGAATGTTGTATAAAATAGATGTTTTAATCTAATCCTAAAAATCCAAAAATTTGTCTAGTGGTAGCTAGCTCCCAAGCCATGTGTAAAGAATGTGTATTAAGTAGCATTTCCATAGTCCAACATCGTTACCTCTGTACAACTATTACCTCCTGCAGCTATGACAGCATCTGCCCATCGTACAGTCTCTTCATCATATTCTCTCCTCTTGACTAGACGGACTTCAATTCCTTCATTCCTAGTATGAAGTAAAGGTCATACCAAATTTCTACTAATAACATACAAATTAGGGGTATGTTTTCTCAGAGGCAGATTATTATAATGAAGATATAAAATAAACAAGTTTATGTCTTATAAATAAATTTATGTATAGCTTTATAAAGTTAGCTTCACTTGCATTTAATTACACCAGTCAACTGCAAGAAGCGCTATCACTGCAAGAAGCATCTGATAAACTGAAAGCTAGTAACAATGCTAAATCTCCATGTGCTTTAAAAACATTTTTATAACCACTAACAAATAGCAATACTGATTGGTTAGAATTTCATTTTCCCTATTCATTCAGATGCTAAAATTCATAACTAAAAAATGGTCCAGAAAACTAACACCTAGACAATTTTTTTATTATAAAACTGAATAGCCATTTATTTTAAATCCAACAAATAAGTCACTAAATGCCAGACATTGGAACAGTGACCAAAAAATACTTTGTAATTTAGATATTCTCACACTGACTCTTTTGTATACAGACTTATTCACTAACTGCATTTAATCCCAAATTAACTAAAGTTTCTATAATTTTTAGATAGAAGTTTCTGTAATGATAATTTTAAGATACACAAAGAATATTATAACGAACAACCATATAATCTACTATTCCATTTTAAGAAATAAAACATTACATAGTGGAAACCAGCTGTGTACTGAATTAACTCTTTGCAAAAAAGGCACTTTTGTCATATCAAATAATTAAAAAAAAAAACTTCTGAAATTATGAGTAAATAAAAATTTCCTTAGAAATGCCTAAGGTCAGGTCCATTAACTTTGATATGATTATTATTACTGAAAAAAAATCTAAGGAGGAACTGTTAGTACAAAATAAAAATTAAAGTCCTGAATATAAAATCCCACCCAAGACCCACCCATAGACTTACCGTAAACTATCTACAATATGTTCTACATTTTTGGTGTGAATATGATGTCGCTCAAGAAGTCCACTGTAGCTAGAGCCTTTCAATGCAAGCTATATCAAAATAAAAGAAATGTTGCTTTACTATACATATGTTATAATATTAAGTGTTTAAAAAGCCCTATATAAAACAGAATTTTTTAAAAGTATACTTTAATGACTACCTGTGAAACTTTTAAGTTCACATTGAACTAGAGAGCCTGATCTTAGAAAATTGGAATTATTTTTAATATCAAAGACAGCAATAAATTTTGTGAATCAAGTAGTCAGCAGGATCTCAAAACTTGCATGATTTATAACTTTTATTTTGTAATGACTTTTAAAACATACTGCATATGCCTACTTGAAGAGCAAAGATAAACTAACATTTATAGAGGCAGTTATATGACCTTTGTTCCGCTTGGATTTGCCGCTCTCTTATGCTCACATTTATTAACTCTATTTGAAATTTACCCTACATAGTCTGAACAAAGAGCTAATGAGCTCCCTGAGAAAAGATCACTTTTGGACATACATACATATATCCTTTAGGAATTGTATTTCCTTAATTTGACTGGAGTAACATTTTATAGCTATCATATTCTCCTTTTAAAGTGTATCTTTTCTAAATAAACCATAAAGTAAAATATTTACAGAGAAATTTAGAAACAGCCTCAGTGAGCATCCATTTAATCACCAAGTAGGAAATGTGTCCACTGGAGTAAATCCTAGAATTCAAAACATGTTATTTTCCTTCCTCCAGCAAATTCCTTTATGCCTTTCCTCTTTATGATACAGAATAAGTGTTTCAAGTACTTGTCCAATATATAATGTTAATATTTAAAAATATTACTTACTGGATTATAAAGTAAAACCAACTTTTAGATAGGATTTTAATATGTAATTTGCTTTGGAAAGGAATTTAAATCAAATATAATCTTATGATTGTAAGGTCATTGATGTTATCATTTGGATACCTACTTTCACTTTTAACTATGAATACTGAATTAAGAGTTTAAAATAGTTTTGTCCTCACTCTAAGGAAATGTATGTTCCCCAAAGAGGAGCTGAGGAAGCTTTAGGCTATTATGAAAATTAATAGATATTAATTCACAAAGATATATTAGATCAGACAGCCTGTAAAACACTATAATGACTAAACGCAAGTCTCATTACTTTCAGACAGACCAAATCAATGCTAAAAACTTGTTTTAAAAGGAAAGCAGTGACCAACATAATAACTAGAAAAGCCTTCATTTAATCAGCAAATCAATACAAATCAGGTTTAATAAAACTACTCTTGGAGTAGAATTTCTGAGCAAGATAAACACTGAAGTAACATTCAGATCAAAACCACCACTACCCAGCTGTGGATTAACTGAAACTTCACTAACCACTTTGCTGAGAGTTTGGACCAAAATGCTTTTCTTCTCTACCCTCCCCTCGGTGAGCGCTAGTTTCCTGGCTTTAAAAGAGACCTACAGGCTGACGATTCGTCATTTCTATCTCTAAACCTGTGTCCTGTTAGTAGGGCTTCCAATGAATTTACTAAACTGCTTATTTGACATCTTTTGATATCTAACAGGCATCTCAAATTAACATGTTCAATATTGAACCCCTGATTTTCAAGGCCAAAGATTTCCTACCTGTGGCTTACGTCAAGGTCTAGTCATACTTAATGCTCCTTTTCTCTTATTCTCACTCCTAGTTACTAAATCCTGCATTGATTATGCACTTCTCTCCTTTTTACCTCTACCACTGATGATCTCACTCCTGGACTACGCACAAGTCTTTTTTTTTATTTTTTTATTTTCTTCCCCCCCGCACAAGTCTTTTATGGGGTTTGCTACCTCCACTCTTGGCCTCCCTACAGACTATTCCACACACAGCCACCAGAGGTACCCAAGCATGTCTTTCACTTAATCAGCTTAACGCCCTCTACAGATCACACCTTTAACAAAACATGAACTCCTTACCAACTCTCCTAGACCCCATGTGATATGACTTCTGCTCCCGTCTCCTACCTCATTTTTCCTCCTCACTCCCCAGGCTCTAGTTTTATTTGTCTAGTCTCACCAAGCTCTTTCCCTTGCATGAGCTAGCATGCCCTCCTCTCTCCCTCCCTCAGCCTAACTCTGGTTCTTCTCCACCTTCAGGTGTCAGGACCCAGAGCCCCCTAAAACACAGCTGCTGCTGCTGCTGCTGCCACAGCTACCACTGCCAATTACTCCATCCTAAAACCTATTAATTTCCTTTACTACATTTACCACTCCTAAAATTATCTTGGATTATTTTTTTTAATTATTTGTCTCCCTTTATTAGAACATAAGTGTCAGTCAAAAAAGAAATGATCTTCCTTGTTCACCACTGTGCCCTCAGGGTCTATATACTGGTTAAGCATTTGTTGAATGAATTCATTCATGCATGTTCTCGAAAAGCACTACTAGTGCCAAAGCAGATACTAGAGAATATAGCCCAGCCAAGGGACAAGAGTGTATAAAGAGGCCATCTTTACCTGGTCAGAACTGAGCAGAGGCAGGTTAGTTATCATAGTATATTATTTTGTCACAATAATTATCTCTCATGATCCCATTTTAGGACTAAATATATAGCTAGAAATTAAGCCCTAAAAAATTAAAAGCATCCACTCAAATATCTGAGTGCCTACTACTGTGTTCATTTACCTATTAATTGAGCTCAACCAAATGTATTAAATGAGACAATGAAAACTGCCAAGGGCAAAGAGAACTAATTCAAATGCACAATAAGTATATTAGAAGAGTTACATCAAATTTACTGCTTCTTATCTGCTATAAATAAAACTGAAGGCTAGCAGGCCCTTAAACTTCAATCGCCTGTTGAGATTTTTGATCTTATGTTCCAATTTTGGGTTGGGACAATAAGAAACATGTGCCAGGGAAAAAAGACACAAACCTTACTATATTGTTGCAGGAAGACGAGGCCCAACAGAGAGAAAGAGCACCCAAATACCACGTTTATAAGAGGAAGGGCTTTATTCACAGCTGGGAGCTTACTGCATAGAATTCCAAATGGCCGCGCTCTCCAACTGGCTTAAGTCTTTCCCTTTTTATGGACAGTCAAAAAGTTCCACCCCACAGGTACCCTTCTCATTGGCCAGTTTGAATCAAGCAGAAGATGCTATTCCAGCCCCTATAGAACTACAGGATTTCACAGAATTTGGAAATTTCCAAGTTCCAGGAAGTTTTACAAATTCCCAAGAGCTGAGTCACCATGGAGTGGACCCTGCAGGTGTATCCTTGTGGTCTCCTTGAGAAGACCTGTTCTCCTAGACCTCACCCTTCTTGGGTATCCCTCTCTCAGTATAAGCCCTCTAAATTGCAGTCTGGTGGTTCAGCAACTTTTGTGAATACTTCCTGGTTCTCAGCAAGCTCCAGGAAATTAAGATACTCAGCAGTTGGGTATTAGGGAACTTTGGTGTGAGATAGTGAATAGGTTTGAATTGTAGGGAAGGAGTTTTGGAGAACAAAAACTTCAAGTTTTGTATAATTGCTAGCAACACTAAAATTCCTAACATTCCAAATCAAAGTTCATTTTGCATCAAAATACCTAACACTGAAGCAGAAATGTCATTCATAAATTTTTATTCCCACTCAAATTTCTTTTTAGAAACTTACTCTCTAATAAGTCATGCTCAACATTTATTTAGAAAATATAAGTTCTTATATTATTTTCTTTAAAGACCTCTGGCCTACTGAGCTTCCTTAACATGGTCTGGCTAAATAAATTAGACAGAGAGGAGATAGTGCATTTAAGAAAATCACTCAATAAGCAGCCACAATTAAAAAGCCAAGTCACGGACTCCCCAGGCAATTGAAGCAGTATCAAAAATACACTACTGGGACCTGATCAAACTAAAAAGCTTCTGCACAACCAAGAACATAGTGAGTAAAGCACGCAGACAGCCCTCAGAATGGGAGAAAATATTTGCAGGTTATACCTCCAATAAAGGTCTAATAACCAGAATCCACAGAGAACTCAAACGTATTAACAAGAAAAGAACACGTGACCCCATCTCAGGGTGGGCAAGGGACTTGAAGAGAAACTTCTCTAAAGAAGACAGACGCACGATCTACAGACACATGAAAAAAAGCTCATCATCCTTAATCATCAGAGAAATGCAAATCAAAACTACTCTGAGATATCACCTAACCCCAGTAAGAGTAGCCTACATGACAAAATCCCAAAACCAGAAATGTTGGCATGGATGTGGAGGAAAGGGCACACTTCTACACTGCTGGTGGGAATGCACACTAATACGTTCCTTTTGAAAGGATGTTTGGAGAATACTTAGAGACCTAAAAATAGACCTGCCATTCGATCCTATAATTCCTTTACTAGGTTTATACTCAGAAGACCAAAAGTCACAATATAACAAAGACATCTGTACCAGAATGTTTATTGCAGCTAAATTCATAATTCATAATTGCTAAGTCATGGAAGAAGCCCAAGTGCCCATCAACCCACGAATGGACTAGCAAATTGTGGTACATGTATATCATGGAATACTATGCAACCTTAAAGAAAGATGGAGACTTTACCTCTTTCATGTTTATATGGATGGAGCTAGAACATATTCTTCTTAGCAAAGTATCTCAGGAATGGAAGAAAAAGTATCCAATGTACTCAGCCCTACTATGAAGCTAAATTTTAGCTTTCACATGAAGACTATAACCCAACTATAGCACAAGACTATGGGGAAAGGGCCAAGGAAGGGGAAGGGAGGGGGGAGGTTTTGGTGGAGGGAGGGTAATGGGTGGGGCCACATCTATGGTGCATCTTAGAATGGGTACAGGCGATTGCACTAATGTACACAGCTATGATTTAACAATAAAAAAATAAATAAAAAAATAAAAAGTCAAGTCACTATTCAACTAGCTCATGTATATATATTTTAAGTAATATGCAAAAGCTGGTAAGAATTTCTATCAATAGCTGAACCCCTGAAAATAACATGACTTCAAGTGTCTAAAAATATACTTTAATCAGACTGAAACAAGAACACACAAATTCTTATAAAATGTCTTACAATTAAAAGGTTAGAAAAACTACTGAAATTTAGAACACATTCCGAGTTCTCTGCAGTCTTACACAACATTAGTTATGAGTAACAAAGTCTCTAATATTTTCTTTAAAAAAAAACAACTTGTTAATTCTTCTCCCTATTAAAAAAATTTTTAAGGATTCATCAGGATGCTTGGAAAAAGCAGGCAAGTCTAAAAGATTTACAGGGAAACCTATTTCAATATAAGCTACAGTTGCTCTGGCAAAATTTCCAAAAGCCAAAATCACTACTCTCCGTGTAGCTCTGATGTCAAAACACAGCACAAAATGAAAAGAAAAAAGGAAGTTTGTGATTTGACAGAGTTAGCATACTTTAATTTCAAATATGATAGTGATGCCATTTCCTAAGTGGTCTGTGACACTTCTATTAAATTATCAGATATTTTTACTAGACCCAACCTGAACTTACCGTAATTATAAATTTTTAAAATTTGTTTTACTAGTCAGTTACATATTATTATTTTTGCACTCTATGTATTTTTCATGAAAGCTCACTAAGTGTCGGAACTATGTCTTTTTAAATTTAATACATAACAAATTCACATTTTTGAGACCATGACAGTTTAATATGTAAACACACAGGCATAATTTAAGCACCCTAAAAGCATAACACTTAACTAAATGGTATACTGCTCCTCAAAATTGCCTTTAAAGGGTTAGTGATACATAATTAACAGCCAGAAAGTCATGGCCAGACCTAGTGCAAGGAACCCTAAAGATTTCTTCAGATGTGTTTAGTCTTACCTTGGCTCATTTCTGTTCTGTTTATTATTCCCTCTCCCAGGTTTTCTTCTTCATTTTCCTCGTCACCTTTCCATTTCTGAATTCCTCTTGTTTACGTCTTCCCTTATATGTTGGGAGTGTTCAAAGTCCCATCATTGGCTTTCTTACCTGCTCTCACTTCTTTTCCCTGAGTTATCTCCCATGCACAGGCTTGACCTACTGAGTACTCACCAGTGACCTTGAAATCTATACAGTTAGCCAAGCCTCTCTCTTGATCTATAGGCTCTAGTTTTCAAATGCCTAGCTTTTATATCCATCCATTGGTAGTTCAAGTACCTCTCTCCAAAACCATCTAAAACTGATTATACATGGTCGTTACAAAAGTTTTAAGAGACACAAAAATCAAGAAGTGTAAAATCCAAAGACAGAAACAAATGAAGCCCTCTCAGCAAGCTGAAATTTGCAGGGCTGAATCAGAAAGGACGCTGTCAACTGTGTTTCTTGGAAGTGCATAATGGACCATAACAGAGTGTGTCTAAAAACTTTCATACTGACCTACGTATACCTACTTTCATACTGACCTACATTCAAATCTACTGAGTCCCATATATCGGTTAATAACTGCACTTTTTACTTAGCCAACAAATAAACTCAGGTGTCACCTTTAGTTCTTGCCTCACACTCAAGTTCCACAGCCAATGATGAGATCCAATAATTACACCCATAAACTGTTTTCCCAATCTGTGTCCTTTACATCTTAGTTCCCACTGCTTAAGTGCTGGATCATACCAACTCTTATCTGGCCTAACGCAAAAACTTGCCTCCAGATTTTCTAAACTATTTCTTTCAAAATTCCCATCCCCTAACCTAAACTACCATAACCAAAAATCTGTTTTCATACTATTCCCAGAATGCTAAAGTCTCAGAAAAATTGACCCTTTTCACCCAACTCCAGCGGGGAAAGAAAGGCTGAGCAGGGTGCGTATTATACTACTGAGAGCTTGAAGACCACCAGGATTTAAAGCTGACTCCTCTGCATACCATTTAAAGGTCCAACCTACCTGTCCCGCCTTAATATACTTCACTCTTGAGAAATGATTTTCAAAGTGCCCTTACAATGTATTTTAAGTTGGTCACAATTTAATGATTACCACCACCATTACTGTTAAATAGAAAATACCTGTAACAACATGAGATGGTTTCTTGTTATCTTTTATTTAAAATGTTAAGTACTGGGTCAAGCATAAGTCATCTGTGACTGTGGGTCACGGTCAAAAAGTTTTGAGTTTTTTGTTGACTACAATATGAACTTCACCCAAGTTTTGCTAGTTCTGTTCTTTCACCTTCACACATACAGATTCTTCCATGTTCAATACTGAATTCAAATGTCCCAATATTAAAAGATACCATTTCACCCTCTTTATACTGGCAGATGTGAACATCTATTAAGTGCCAATGAGAACATGGGGATTCAATAATTCATTCAATGCTTATGGAAAAAATTATTTGAACTTCTAACTGGAATATTTAAAAACAGTAGAAAAACTGAAAATCACCTAATTATCCAAACAATGGAATATCATACAGTTGTTAAAATGAATCACCATGTATCAACATGTTTTTAATCCAATAGTGAATAAGACAAGCAAATTTATAAATAGACACATATTCTAGAGAATATTAGCATCATTGATATAACTTCTAAAGAGACACAAAATGTTATACTTGTTTATGAACAGTCATATTGTAAAAACATGTAACTTCAGGCCTACCTCTGAGAGGTAGGGAGTAAAAAAGCTGGATGGCTAGGGGTTTAATTGTAATTATAACATTTCCTTTTTCAAAATCTGAAGCAAATATGTCAAAATACTACATATTAATATCTGTTAAGTCTAGGTTGTTAAATACACAGGTTTTGTCTTATACTTTTGGAAACTTTTCTACCATGTTTGAAATATTCCATAAACTTTAAAAAGATCATTAAAGAATCCATTTTAAAGATGAAAAAAAATCAAAGCTCTTTTCTCCCCTTTATCTCTACCTTTCCCAAATTGTTCTCTCCCTTCTCTGTATTCCTACAGAATACTTGTAATTGGTTCAATACAATGTAATCATCTTTCCATACATATGGAAACTGTTCATTCATCTCTGCTTCTTCAAGACCCAGTTGTTAGGAGGTGCTCAACAAATGGTCTGGCAAACATATGTTTAAAAATAAAACTTCAAGTTAAATCAACTAACAAACTTCCTGGATGTCTCCAATAGTGACCACTGTAGCAAGGTATTCTTAAAGCAGATCGTAATTTTTGAAATCATCTTCTCTATCACATGAATGCTTCTTTTTTTTTTTTTTTTTTTTGCAGTTTTTGGCCAGGGCTAGGTTTGAACCTGCCACCTCTGGCATCTGGGGCCAATGCCGTACTCCTTTGAGCCATAGGCCCCACATGAAGGCTTCTTAAAAGGCAAAACCATCACCTCAATAATTTGGTTAAAAAACATGACACAAGCAGTGTTAAACTCAACACATCTTTAACTTATTTCAGTGATCTTAGTAAAGGAATCTACTGTGAAGGAACCAAATCAGTGTCATTTCAGGTACATAATTTAAACATAACTGATATTTAAATGATGGTTATTATTGTGGCTGAAAAACTAGAATTTAAGTTAAATTATGTAAATTATAAATCTTCTATTTTGATCTTCCTAAAATGATATGAAAAAGGAAAGCAGGTAACTATTATACATATTTCAAAACTGAACATATTAATACAGAGTTTTATTAAGTTTTTATTAAGTTTTTCAAGTTTACAAAGCCATTAAACTGTTGTTCTAGGATCAAGTCTCTGGTTTTCTACTCTTAATACAGGATTTATCCACCGTTTATTGCCCATGCAGCCACATACTACTAACGTTCCTACATCAGCCATATATTTCACTTCCACTTGTAAATAATCACTGGGCCATTAAACCTGAATTATAATGACTAAGTTACATAGGTCAGAAATTATTCTGTTCTTTATCATGTCCTAATTCTACCAACTTTCAGCAAGAAGAAAGCTAAGCAGGTAAAATCTCCTTAAATGCAAATGTTTTACAAAGGTTGGTCTGGTTTCCAGTATAATCGAGATCTGGTAGTTTATTATGAAGAAAAAAAGACAGTAACTTCCCTAAAGCATGAAATAACTGGTATGCTTGCTAATATTCTGAAATTACACATTTCTGTTACATAGAGTTCACTGATAGTGAAATAAAATCAACTTATACTTCACTAGTTGAGAAGATATTGATGTGCATCAATAAACATTTTTATTTACTAAGACCTAAATTTATATAATTAAAAATACAGAATTGATGATAGTGAAAAATTGTTATTTGTATTCTCATGGTTGGTTACATATTTGTAGATTTTTTTGAATATAAAAACATAAGTTTATTTTATATTAGAGAAAGGAAGATCATGGGAGAAAGAGAGAGAAGAGAACAGAGAGCAGGGAGAGAGAGAAAAGGAGAGAGAGAATGGCAGTGGCATTCCAAAAAAAGAAGGAAGAATGCCAACCCACATATTTGTAGTTTTTAAAACCTTCCCCAGGTGATGGTGATATACAATGAGGTGGAAAATCAGGACTTTCAAGCATATTGATCAATGATTCTCTAATGGTGGCATTTCAACCTCTGTAATATTCAATTATTTTACATCTTTATAAGTCCTTTATTTAACTGCAAATATCTGTACAACAAAATCATCTTTTGTTTAGTTTCAAGTTTTCAAATCAGAAAAACAAGTAGTCTCATACTTTGCTAGTGAAAGTATCTGTCAAAGGGAGTATAGCTAAAGCCTCTATTTTCCAAGTGTGTTCCACATTTTTGCCCCACACCCCCGCCAAAATCCCATGGTCAAATAAAAATCATCTTTTGTTTAGGTTCAAGTTTCAAACATACCATTTAACCTCAACCCACTTTCAAAGAACCCATGTTGGTAATCTCTGTCTTAAGCTTTCAGCAACTAACATCTGGAAGATTGACAGCCGGTAATAAGGCCCTGGACTAGATGAAAGTTGGTCCCCAATCTCAGGGAGAAAAGAAAAATGATCTTTAAAAAAGTAGAAACATTTCACCACATTTTTCAGTGGAGATGTGTGGGTGGAAAGTGGAGAGGATATTGACTGAACAACACACAGTTCTTGGCCTCAATGAGTTTACAGTCCAGAGAAGAAAATAATCTCAGGTAAAGAATTATGAAGACACAGAGAAGAATCCCTAACCTAAACTTGGTAGTCAAAGAGAGGCAGAGCCATAGCAAGGTTAGCAAGGATGGTATCCTAAGACAGTACTTGACTTCAAAGAGAACTGGAGATGACTCGAACAGGATGGAGAACATTCAAAGCATAAGGGGCTGTAAAAGTAAAGACGGTGAGTGAGGACAGTTTAACCACCCTGGAATACTATTTTCCCCTTTATTTATTTTGAGACAGAGTCTCAAGCTACAGCCCTGGGTAGAGTACCGTGACATCACAGCTCACAGCAACCTCAAATTCTTGGGCTTAAGCAATTCTCTTGCCTCAGCCTTCCAAGTAGCTGGGACTACAGGCACCCGCCACAACACCCAGCTATTTTTTGGTTGTAGTTGTCATTGCTGTTTGGCAGGCCCAGGCTGGATTCAAACCCACCAGCTCCAGTGTATGTGGCTGGCGCTCTAGCCGCTGAGGTACAGGCACTGAGCCTTTTCCCCCAAAATTTGATAAACTAAATCAGGAAAACAAGTACCCTCATTCTCAGCTGGTGAACGTAAAAATTTGTACAGCCTCTAAGGGAGGCAATTTGGCAATATGTGTTACAATTTCATATGCACATGCCTTTTTGACTCAGTGATTACACTTTTAAGTATTTATTTTATGGCTTTATTTACACACATATGAATGCAGAAATATTTAATAATAGAAGGCATCAAATTAAGGCACACAATGGAATAATGCATATACTATCAAAGAAAAATATGAAAACGCTCTTTATGGCAATCTCCACAAATAACGATAAGTTAAAAAAAGATGCAGAATATGTAGAGTACGATGTCATATTCTTAGAAATAAAAAAAAATTATCTGTTGTTTGTAGATAACTACATATATTACAAAAGTATAAAAATATTCATGGCAAGGATATGTATTTCAGGATAGTGGTTAATGTCTGAGGAGGAAGGGAGGGAATGAGATGGGGAGGAATACACAAGGAACTTTAACTGTATTTTTATTGCTTTGTTTAAGAAGATGTGAAGCAAAAAAAATGGCAAAATATAGCAGGTCCATGTATACTTATTATACTATTCTCCAACTTTTTCTGTACATTTGAGATATTTTGAAATGAAAGTATTAGATAAAAAAATAAATAAAACACCTAAAAGTTTAAAAACAAGATGCAGAATAGCTGACACAATATGTTAGACACAGAAAAAGAATATTTCGCTGTGTTGATTTGTATGTATTGCTTACTTCTGGAAGGAAACACAAGAAACTAAAAACACTAGTTACTTCCAGGGATAAAAATAGAAGGATAGGTGACATTAATAAGAGAAAGATTTTTCATTGTATACTTGTTCGTCTCTGCTGTTTTGAACAATTTTAATGTGCTACTAATCCATAAATTATCAAATTAAATCAGCACAACACCTAATGGAAATTAAAGCGACTTGAAATTCCCAGAACAAGAAGTTCAAAACAAGAAATGATCAGAAATGAAGCTCAAGACGTGGAAAGGAGCCCCAGTTCATGAAGGGACTTATTTGGCATACTAAGGATCATGAACCTTCGTCTATGAGAGTTTCTCCAAGTGTGATCTGGGGACCTGGGTAAAAATTGCAGATCTCTGGAATTCAGCCAGAGTCAGAAATGTTAAGGGTATGTTCAGAAAAGCAAAGTCTGTGTATTCTCCACAAACTGAATCAGAATCTTGGGTGCTAAGGTTCAAGCAGCTGCATTTTAACAAGTGGGAGGTGACAAAAGCTTATAGTGAGCTTCTGAGGAGTTCTAAGCAGAGGAATGAAATGGCCAGATGTTCACTTTAGATAAACCACTCTGTGTCTGGAAGATTTTTAAAGAACAAGATTCAGTTAGGAGGCTCTGGCAATATTCCGGATTATGCTCTTATATTTGATAAATCATATTGCACACCATATGCCAAAAGTATATGCCCAGGAACTACAACCTAAGCCATACCATCTTTTTCAGGAAATAAAGTAAGGAAAACAAACTCCTAAGCACTATACCTCCTAATAAAGGCAATCCAATAATAAAGCAGACTAGTAAATCAAACTATTCTCTCTCATTCTGAATTTTAAAAAAAAGACTAAAAAATGGGAACCATTAAAAAGGTCTGCCTTTGAGGTTGTAAGACTTTGAATGGATGAGAGAGGAAGACAGAAATTAATGACTTCAAATTTGGCATATATTTTTAAAATAAAACCTTTCTGTAAAACTAACAAGGCATGTTCCTGGTGTCAGAATCCTTTCCAAATCAGTTTTATTTCATCTAAAATTTTAGTTTGTGAGTCTCAGGGATCCTGATTAACAAAAATTCCACATCTGCTAACTACTACATCTCTTAACGGTGCAAGTAAACTGTAATAGTAGTTTTATTAGACTTTGCAAGGTCATCAGACAGTAGAATAAAATGTTTGATGACAAATCCCGTATTCAATCAGTAGAGGGAAAGATAAGATTTAAAAACAAAGCAATGTAACCAATATAAGAGAGTAACTGAAAATCAAAACTTTAACCCAGCTTGAAAAATGTAAACCTACTTTGTACATGCTTAATCAACTAAAACTGTTTCCTCCAATTATTTATGTTTACAAACTTAGAAAACCATGAGACTTCAGGGTATAAGATTATACTGGCTTTCCATCCTTCATTTTCTATATGCATTTTAACAAATAACAGGGACATATTTTGCATCAAAAACACCAACCACCACCAAAATAAAAAAGAATGCTTTGATTCAAAACTGAGTTACCATGACACTACAGACAGAGCAGCCATGGTGAAGACTCACAGAAGCACATGACCACTTTCTTTTATGTCCAATTCACATGATTTATACACTATAGTATATTTTACCCCAGCAATATAGCAAACAATATTAATCATCTTAATCCCATAATATAAATGATAACACAAGTACAAATCAGTAAGAAATCAATCTGAAAAAACTGTAATGGCAACATCAACAAAAACTATCCCACTGTCTGGCAATTACAAAACCGTACTCTAAGGTTCAAGAGTTTTACTTCAAAGCTCTCTTATCCCAAACATAATTTCCTAGCAATAGACAAATATTTGCCAATTAGAGATTTCTTCATGCAGAGTGAGTACACTAGGTAGTTCGATTTTTAAAGACTTACTCATTTTGCCTACATTTTAAAAGTTTTTTTATTAGTGCTCTAGTTCAGGGGTCCAAGAGTTAATTCTAATTGAGATGCCATTTTCTTGAGGCCTTGAAAAAGCCTGTGAGTTTCAAGATCCCAGCACTAGAAAGGACCTTGGAGGATATCTGATACAACCCTAGCATTTCTCATACTTAACTATGTGAATGCACTTTGAAAACTGACAATACTATGCAAAAAGTATCATTTTCACCCATGAGGCCAAGGAGTTAAAAACACAGAAAGTTAACCACACAGAATCAGAGCCTGGAATTCCAAGCTTCTCAACCCTCAGTCTCACACTATGAACATGCCGAGTGTACTATTTTAAATTGCAGTGGGAGGCTTCCATATCAATGAAATTGTATAAAGAACGTATTTGTGCACATATGGCGTTTGACAAATTCTAAAAGCTAGACCTTGGAAAATTTTAAGTACAGCCCAAAGAATATACCCTTCCCCCAAATAGAAACAATGTACTTTTTCTGACATTACCTCACCCCCAGTTTCACTCTCTAATATAAACTCAACTATCCTAACTTCTGTTCAAACTGTTGATTATTTAAATGGCACAGTGGTTTCTAAAAGCTGCTACCTTCAAACACTTAGGAAAAATAGAGAAAACAAATCTGCATCTAGACTCCCATCAGGTGAATGTAGTGCTTTTTTTCAATTAACTCATCAAACCAGGTAAGATGTTTAATGTTGATAACAGATTCCGCACTTAAGCAAAGATGATTTACAACTTCATTGTGCTGGCTCTACACAATAACTTCCCTGAAGATTACACAGGATATCAGATGTTTAGAACGAGCTGTCTACTCTTGCACAGAATTAAACTAGATTACAGTTTACGCAAGTAATTCCAAAGCCTTCTGGTCCACAGTGCCAACAATTAGAGATTTCCAATACAGATTTTTCTAGAGATAGTTCTCATGTTACCATTAGCGATTATCTTTTTCCTGAAGTTGGTGGGTGGAGAAATGGAATTAAAAATTAAAAAAAATAATAATAAGCGGCTGAGACGATCAAATTCAGCTTTTCTTCTTGGATTTATATAATTGGCAAAGATATTAATAAATATGCCAAATATAGTCTATTGTGGCGGTAAATGCTACATTAGAGATGTAGGCTATTTTTTCATACATAAGTCGGTATTATGCCTGTCATTTCTACTTTATAACATACATTCAAGTCGAATTTTCTCCCCTGCCTTTCTCAGCACCAAAGACACGTGTGCTTTGAAAAACAACCTGCTAGAACCTTGTCTGACAACCACGTTCCAGCTGAAAAAGGCTCTCCCTGAAGGGCTTTCCGGACTGTCCCAGGCCTTGTGGCCCCGCAGAGTAAAAGGGGGTGTGTCCGCGGTTATCTTCGCCCTCTTTCACTTAACCCTGAGAAGCGCCCCGGAGTTCCCTCTCTGGCGCGTCCAGATCTCAGGCTACTGGCCCGCTTTCTTGGGGTGTGTCACAACAAGGGGGTGGGGGTGACAAGGGAACAAGGCACAACTGAATCCCCAAGCCCCTCTCACACTATGGGGCGACTCCACTAAGCAACCCTTCCTCCCCCAGCAATGGGGCGCTCCGGTCTCGGAGGTCTCAACTAATACTGACCCTCTCTCTCACACACACACAAACACATACAAACAGAAGCAAGGCCGGGAAACCCAGAAGAAGTAGGGAGCAGCGAGAGACACAGGCGGGACATCTGGGGTGCTCTGGGAAGAAAAGTCATCCCCCGAGGTCTCGCCGAGGGGGTGCAACCGCCCCTAAAGCTCTGGCCGAGCCAAGACACAACGGCGGGGGGCCTCGGGGACCCACCAGCTGCTTCAGGTCCTCCTCCGAGAGCTCCGCGTAGCGGTACCGCTGCTGCTCGAACTCGTAGCGGGTGGTTTTGGCTACCACCACCACCCGGGAGGGGCGGAAGCCGCCGTCGGGGCGGCTGCCACAGCCCGCCAGCTCGCGCGGCTGCCCCTGCCCCAGGTGCCGCTGGCCGCCGCAGTCACCGCCCGGCCGTGGCCGCGCGGCAGGGCCTCCAGCGCCCGGCCCCCGCAGCGCCGCGGCCCCGCCGCCCGCCACGCGACGACAGCTGCCCAGCAGAAAGCCTCGGTAGCAAGTCATCATCTGCCGGGCCGCGGCTTCAGGCTCGGGCTCCCGCCGCCCAGAGTGCGCGCTACCCGCGCCTGCCCGGCCTCTAACTTCGCTCCCGGCGAGCAGAGGTTAAGTGCGGAGACTTGCGTGGCCCGCGCCGCTAGGGGGACGTTCCCAGACGTTGATGAGGGCGGGGAAAGCATGGCGATTGGGAGGCTGGAGACTCCACGCCAGGGAAAAGTGGGCGGGGAAGAAATGGAGGCCTAGGGCTGGTGAGGTTTGTTTGTTTGTTTATTTGTTTCATTTACACCTGCGCAATGGTCGCTTCACGGTCCCAGAGCCGACCTCCCGCTCCAGCCCCGTCCCTGCGGTTGCCCTTCGCCCGCCCCCAGGCTAACCGTGTCAGCCAATCGGAGCCCGCCGCAGTTTCGGAGCCCGAGGGGCTGCGAGGATTGGCTGTGCTCGGGGGAAAGGGCTGAAATCCTATTTGGCGTTGGAGCTGCCCTGAGGAATCCTGCTGGAACCGGTCTGAGGCGGCGCAGGGGCAGTGGGCGGGGCTTTGAGGGACTGGCGGGAAGGTAGGTGTCAGGCGCTTTTTCTCTCGCGTTCTGATCCTTTTCGTTACCATCTATAAAACTAGACCACATGCCCGTTGTTCGTTCATTTAAACAATGCCTGTTGGATAGGTGGTGTGTCCAACCCTGGGCTATACCGGCCGCATAATTTTGTGGGGCCAAGTGCTAAGTGAAGGTGCCAAGCCCCTTGTTCAAAAGTCTTAAGAACATCAAGATGGACCGCAGAGCATTAAGCCCAGCACAGGATCCTCTAAGCATGGCACCGTGTGCCCACCCTGCTGACCACCAAAGAGCCATCAGCCCGGAGGGAGAAAGGCACAGCTATTGAGGAGCTCTGAGGATAAAGGGCAGAGGAGTCTGGCATTTCTAGATTGGAAGATAAAGGTTGAAAAACTGCATAGGAGAAGAGTGAAAGGGCTAAGAATGTTAGTAAATTGGACTTTAACCTTATAGGCAATAGTTCTTTGAAGGCTTTTAACCGGAAAGGAGTGGGTTGAAGCAATGTTTGACAACTATTGATCTGGCTTTGGAATGCTGAGTAGATTGGGAAACAAGAGTAGGAAGGGAAACGCGGAGGCTCTTAGAATAATTACAAGGGAAGTGATAAGGAAGTGGGCTAGAGTAGTAGTGATGGGAATAGGAGAAACAGCTATCATAAGGGGAGAATCAAATGGCACACCCTGGTTTTGAATTCCTTCTTTTCCGGAGGTCTTCTTGCTTTGGCACACTCCTGGCTCCTTTGTAGTCCTGGCAGCACCAGTAAGCTTCTGGACTTTGGGCAGGTTACTTCATCTTTCTGGGCCCCAGATTTCTCATCCGTAAAATGCAGGGGTGAACTAATGTGATTCCAACTAAAGTGTCCCTTTCCAAGCCCAAATTAATTCGGTGAATCTGTGACTCTTCTCAGCTAGCCACCAGCATGGGCATTCATTCATAGGTTTATTCTATTTACTGAAGGCCTACTGTGTGTCAAGTAGTGCATTAGACTGGGAAATATACACATGAGTCTGATAGGCATTCAGCTTACTTTTAAACGTTCTGTAACGGACCTCTTCTGAGAGAGAACTTTGCCTCTCAGCAGCTGCTAATAGTAACATAACAACCTTAAGTAACCTGAACTTTGGGGGAGGTTGAGTAACTTATCTGGGACCTGGACATCTTCAGACTCCTTTGTATTCTTGATATTCTAAACTTCCTAAGTCATTGGATATTAGGAAGAAAGAAAAGGAAAAAGTCATGGTACTGAAATTTGAAGCTTAGGTGAATGAGAGACCGTTATTTGATTAACTTAATGGGGAAAAAGGAGTGGGGAGAAGCTGTTAGGGATCAAAATCTGAGTTTTGTTGTGCTTATGTAAACTTTCAGACCACTTTTCTTCCCACTTCACGGATAACTCAAGTTTTTGGGTTTTGCACATTTCCAGCTATAAATGCATACATCAGTATATCAGTTGGGATATCCTTTTGTCCATTATTACTTTGCATCCTATCTCCTTCCATCTCAAATATAGCTTTATCAAGTTATCCTCTCAGATATCTCAAGTTTCCCCTCCATACTGGATTTTACTCTTTTGTAATTAAACATGCACACATCTTTGATATTTTTAGAATTTTTTAAAAATCAAAGAGGCTTCTAAGGCCTGGTTTTTACATATTGTCTGTCTTCCCTTTACAGTTAAGATCCATCGCCCTGGGTAGAGTGCTCCCCACAGCTAAGATTCTTGATAGACTAGTTTGTTCATCATTGCCACATCTCTATCATTCCCCAATCTGTTGTAATCTAGCTTTCCCCACCACTTTACTAATTGCTACTATTTCCAAGATTACCAAATGATCTGATTGAAACTCCAAAACCTTTTCCAGTCCTTGAATTACTTGATCTTTTTTCTTTCTGAAGCATTTGAAATGGTTATCATTTCTTAGTGAAATCTTATACTCTTGTCTCCTAACACACCAGTCCTTAATGGTGTTCCTCTGACCTCCCTCGTCTCTTTTTTTGAGTTCTTTCTAAGTCTATCTCTAGGATCTGTCGTTCATCCTTGTATTTTCTTCTCTCTCTCTCTTTTTCTCCTGGATAAGTTCATTTACACTTGTATAATGAGCCTGGGCCTTAAAGTTAGAAAGGCTTTGGTTCAAATCCCAACTTTATTATTTGTTACTTTTGTGAATCTTGTACTCATTGGTTAACTTTTCTGAGCCTACTTCTTCATTTATTAAATACAATACCTACCTTATAAAATTGTAAATATATGCACAGATGCCTAGCCCTGTGCCCATTATTACAAAGTAAACTCTGGCAAATATTAGCCCCTTTCTCCTTTCATGACTTCAACCACTACCAATGCCTTTAGCCCAGATCTTCCTCCTGAAGGTCCAATCTTTCTCTAGCTTCCTGTTGGATAATATCTCTTGAGTCTTCACATACAATACACATCAACTGAGTGCAACTGAGTGCATGCTGTGATTCAGGTATCCTACTAGATGCTGGAAGTTAAATGATAAATAAAAAGATTCCTGTCCTTGAGGAGCCTAAAGTCTATGTGAATATGGAGGAGTAGGTCTTAATTCAGCCTAAGAAGAATTAGGAAAGGCTTTCTGGAAATCCCAAGACTAAGCCTTAGAGAAGGAATAAAATATTAACCAGAATCAGCAAAAGTGAGAAAGGAATTCTGTAGAAGAAACTGCCTGAGGAAATGCATAGAGGCAATAAAATAGCATTTCTGAATTCCTACAGAATTTAAAGGAAGTCAGACAAATTCTCACAGGTGAGGCTAGAGAGGTAAAGGGGAAAAGAACATGGAAAATGTTTATCTTAGAAACATTGTTTTCATCCTGCATATGCAAGTTGTAATAAAAAGGAGAAAATGACACAATTAGTTTTCCAGAAATTATGAACAGGATTTTTTTTTTAGAAGGAACACCAGCGGTGAATAAATACCTAAAAAGATAACCTTATTAAAAAGCAGAAAATACAAATTAAGGTCATAGGGAAAGAGTGTTTTATATCCACTAGACTAATACTCTAATTGGTAGAAAACTTCTATCCATTTCATCAATTTTTATTAAACTAAACAGATGCCATTCATTTCAGTAGTTGCTGCCAGGCGAATACAAATATGTTTATTCAAAAGAACTTTGAAATATGTTTATGTATTTAAGTTTTTCAACTCTAAGTTTGATATCTTAAAAATTAACCACTACTGTGGTTATTAGATGAACACTGCCAAAAAAACAGATAAAACTTCTTGCATTCATGGATATAATATCAGTTTCAACTATTCTCATATAACTAAAAACATCTGTAGTGTTACAGAATTTCAAAACCCATCTATGGTGGGGCTGGTGTGCTTTTCTAGTGACTGAGCCTAGCTAGCCAACTACATGGTACCCTCAAACAAGCTTTACTGTTGTCAACATTTTATGAGGAAAATTATATATCACTGTGATATTCACAATTTGAAAATTTATAGAGTTTTTTTGTTTTGTTTTGTTTTTGAGACAGAGTCTCACTTTGTTACCCCCTAGTAGAGTGTCCTGGCATCACAGCTCACAACCTCTAACTCTTGGGCTCAAGTGATTCTCTTGCCTCAGCCTCCCAAGTAGCTGGGACTACAGCCACCTGCCACAATGCCCTGTGGCCCAGCTATTTTTAGAGACAGGGTCTCACTCTAGCTCAGGCTGGTCTCAAACTTATGAGCTCAGGCAGTCCACCCAAGTGCTGGGATTACAGGCATGAGCCACCATGCCTGTATATTATAGAGGTCTTAAGATGAATCCTTTCCAATCCGTAGAACTCTCTCAACCCCACTTTTGTGTACATTCTGACTCTGTGAAAGAAAATATTTATTAGGTATAGCCCTCTTTTTTTGACATTCATATACACTATAAGATCTGTATAAGATGTATTCCACTGGGGACTGAGGGTCCTTTTTCGGCAGCAATGGATATAAAATATTTTTTAAAGAGAAAATTTTAATATTCCATAATTAAGGTAATTCAGTTGGGTAAAATCCTATTGAAAGAGAATGTTTAGCTTATCTTAATACAAGATACATAATTAGATAAAATATTAGGTAGTTAAGTAAATTTTAATAAAAATAGCTTCTATAGAAATCCAAAATATATACTTTGAAATCATATACCTAAATGACTTATGAGAATGAATTTTGTTGTACAATTGATCTCTTCATATTAAATGTGGGCAAAAGACAGAAAGCCAAAAAGGAAAAGACTAGATGAAGATATAGGATAAAGAAAAACTATAAAATATTTCAATTTCTACCATCCCTCCAAAATAGCATTAAATATTTGCATAAAAATTAAAGAGAAAGTGCCATGAGCTAAATGTCATGTTTCTGTTCTTCATATTCTTATCACAATCCAGAAATTTTTACTCTTTCTCTTTCCTTCCTGAGTTTCTAACTCTATCTTTGGCTCTGTCGCACTGGTCTTTCTATATAGATCATAAATTAAGGTAATTTATGCATTGATATGTGAAGAGACATCCAAAGAAAATCATAGAAAGAATGAAGTCAACTTATGCTACATATTAAAATGTTTGGGGCCTTGACATATACTGCTTCATCTTCACCCTAGCGTGGGGACAAGAATGAATAGGCGAGGAAGATACAAATCTCTGTTCTCTTAGGCACTTTAAAGTAATAAAGAATAAAATATTAAGTCCTCTAAAAAAAATTATCGTGCGATCACAATGTTTCTACATCAGCTAAGATCTTACAATAAAAGAGAACCAGTGCTTTAATATCTTCTCCAAATGTCTCCTTGTTTATATTATGCTTCTACTGAAAATTTTCCACTGAGTATGTTCTATATCAGAGTCACTCTTCTAGATCCAAAAAAGTAAAAAATGAATCTCTATTTTCCATTCTTTTATCCTTTCCTTCATGCTAAAGCTCATTTTATTCTTTCCTCTACCTTTTCTCTTTTCCTCTCTCACATAAACTTTTTTTCCTCAATATTTTCTGAGTGACTGCTTAAGTTAAAAGTAAAGGAGTTTATGTACCATATTTCTCCTATAGTCACTGGAAGAATAAAGGGACCTCTCTCATTAGCTAATTCATGCTGTTAATAGTTACTTAGTATAAGGAAAAAGCAAAACTGAACAATAAACTAAATCACAATCTAAAAATTTAAGTCAACTTTCATGTAGTAAACTAAACTTTAGGGATTGGATGAGGTTTGACTTAATAAATGCATATATAGAAGTTAGATATCTATTATTATATAAAAGGTACTGTGATAAGTAATACAACTTTTAAAAATATATTCACATATATATTTCCAAATTAATTTTGTTCTTCAAAGTAGCACTTTGTGAAGTAATAACCTATTCCAAATATGTTGTCTTTGTTCAGAACATTTCATTTTCTAATTGTGCGCGTTTTTACCTCCTACTAGGGGAATTGTTTAGGGGTTACAAAACTCATTTTGAAACCATTGGGTCATCAAAGTGGATTGAAAATGAAATATGGCTGTTTTCTTGTATAAAAGAGAGTATACTTTCATGAAGTATCTCTGAAACAAATGTCAAAGAATAGCATCAAAACTATGTTGTGCAATTGCTGAAATTACTAAATTCTGCTATAATGGCATTTAAGAAAAAGATTCATTTGGCTGTATATGGTACATGTGTTTAAGAAAGGCCACACAAGAATATTTATGACAATTTAATTACATAAAGCAAAGACCAGGAAGTTAACATATTTGTCATTTTGATACATAGGTAATATATTACATTTTGTTCCTTTATTCAACAACTATTGAATACTGACCATAAGTCAAGCACATACCCGATAAAATAAAGACAAGTCCAAGAATAGATGCTCTTTCTAAAGGAATTCATATTGTGAATATATAAGCTTATATACTAAGAAATCCAAAGGCTAAATGAAAATATACAGTTCCTGGAGGATAAACATGATTTAATGAAATGTTATTATGCAATTCTAGTGTTTTTTAAGAAATGATTCTGAAAATTTAGTAAAATATTTCTTTTATGGCCAATGTATGACTAAAAAAAATAAGCATTTTTGTTAGATGTTTATCAAATCTAGCAATAGATGATTTTAAGTATCATATCCATCAATGTGATGAATAGTCAAATTAGCTACCAAATTCTAGTCAAAATTAACTTCTTTAAAAATGATAAATTTTGAACTACTGAAGTCCATTTTATTTGTCAAATTCTGTTATTCTCCATTATAATCAAAATGTAAAACATAAGAAAAATTTTAATTGCAACAAGTTATAGTTCCTAAACTTTCTATAAAAACTTTTCAAGGAATGAATAGATCTTCTCAATTAGTTGGAAAGGTTTAGTGTTTTTCAGTAGGGTGACCAATCCTTTTGTAGATGTTGTCACGTTAATAGTAGGTAGTGCTCATGAACAGGCAACCGACTGTCTGTACGTCCACCTAGAAGGATCTGTGATATAAATTAAAAATATTTTATATATAATATTATATTTAACTAGATTTAATATTAAATGTAATTGAACATGAATACCCATGAATATGTTCATTGGAAAGGAAATGAAAGACACAGACTCTACATTTTTACAAGTAACATTTGGAAATACAGCTAATAATTTTAACATAACCTCTTTTTAGATAATTAAGCCTTTTTAAATTTATGGGCAACAAAGTCCAAAAAATTAGATTTTTTATTGCTGCCGTAACATTTTAGCATTTGTTTGCAATAGATCATGAAGATTCATTTCCCCCTAAATGAAAAGGGGGAAAATAACAAGGAAATGGGATTCAGATGACTGACATTCGCTTTGCTTTATTGCCATTGTTTTGCATTAAAATAGTTGTATATTGCTTCTCTCCTAAAATGGAATAAAATAGAATATAGATTTCATAAATATATGTCATTGGTTGGTGAATTTGCTATTTAATCCTTAGTTCAAAATGATGTTTTGAACGAATGCCAATGAATTTTCTAATAGACCTCTTTTTTATTGTTTACAATATAAATATCATAATAATATAAAATATAATTTTATTTATTCATTTTCCATATTTCAAAGGGTAATGGACCATTTTTAGTAGACTTGTTTAAAATAGTATGAAAAATCTTATTCACTTATATTCACTTAGTTTTCTGGCTCAGTCATGCAGGTTATGAGACTGATCTGCATGTTTTGTACATTTTTCCTTCTGATTATACAACTAAAAAGTGATACACATGTTCTTTGATAGATTCTTAAATCAAGTATGACTAAAGCAGGTTTAAGATTTCAAAATGATGAAAAGATGTTTTTTACTATGCTATCTTGTACAGTCCCCTATAATACAAAATTTAGCACCAAGTGAAACAATTACTGAAAATTCTTGACTTTATTAGGATAGCCTCATCTATATAACAAAGTTCGTCTTACTGTTTTTGACATTGATTTTCTCCAAAAGGAATGATGAATTAGTTTTAAATCCCCTTGTCAAATACAAACACTGAATGAATCCTAATGAAGACCAGTTACAGAAACAGTGATATTCAAACCCCTTTCCTCAGATCCAAAAAGCCAGGGCTCTAACCACCACCCACTTTGAACAGATCAATTCTACTTTTTAAAAACCTACTTTATATTAAATTTTGTTGAGATTTTTTTTTGGGGGGGGTCACCCTGGGTAAAGTGCCATGATGGTCTAGCTCACAGCAACCTCCACTTGGGCTCAAGCGATCCTCTTGCCTCAGCCTCTCAAGTAGCTGGGGCTACAGGCGACTGCCACAACACCAGGCTAGTTTTTCTATTATTAGCAGAGATAGATCTCACTCTTGCTCAGGCTGGTCTCAAATCTATGAGCTCAAGCAATGAGAGTGCTAAGATTACAGGCGTGATCCACCGCACCCAGCCAAGTTTTCTTTTTTAAAACTCTGATCTAACTAAACAAAAGCTGTTTACCTGATTCATTTTTAGTGACTTGGGTGAAATCATCCTCATCGTCATCACAGCTATCACAGTTTAGTTGTTGGACTGTTTCTGACCGGCTCTCAGCTTGATTGACATCTTTTCGCTTATTGAAGCTTTGAAGCGCAACAAGACGATGATGTATTGCTGCATACAGACATCCTGTATCTTTGGCACTGGCCTGCATGAGAAAAATTCAGAATGAATAACTTATTAACATTAACCACATTTACAGATTTTTAATCTTTCACTATCACTAAGGAAGGAAGTATATGGCATAAATCTAGAATGTAAATAAGTGTAAACAACCCTAAAAGTTAAAGGGTAAAAAACCAATTAATCTTGAGTCAAAGTGCATCCTAAAGTGTATGATTTCATAAGGACCCCATTTTAAATTCAAAAAATGAAATTCTGTGATTTAAAATTTCTATTTGCATTTAAGCTTGTTAAGGACATCCCTTCCTCCACTCCTTTACACTATGAAAAATTATAGGGTTGGGAAGAAGAAAAGCCTTCCATTTACTTTCCATCACTTTGCTTAGACATTCTTCCAAACCACATAGCATTGTGGAGAAGAGCGGTCCATGAAATTGTATCATAAACACATCAGAAAGTCTTACTTTCCAATACTTTTCCATGCTATTTTTATGGTTGCTATTGATATAAAAATGATGGTTACAATAACATTGATACAACATTTACTCTTATAATACTATTTTTTAGTTCAATCCTTAAAACTGTGGGTTGACTATTTAATTTCCTTTATATTAGCAAAAGTAGTTAGCACAAGTATCCAATATATACTTGTTCCCCTCTTCCTTTTATAAAAGAGGAGATTATGACTCAAAAAGGTAAAATGACTTCTCTGAGTTGCTAGTCAGTATCTTGGCTGGGATTCGAATCTCAGATTTTTGTCATTCAGCTCAGTAGGATTAATGGAATAAATTATAGTCCATAGTAGAATTCTTTTACCTACTAAAATAAATTTTGAAGAATAAGCGACTATTAATGTCATCATAATACTCATTTGCATTGATAAGTTAAATTACATGTATGTAATATTTCACAATCATATTAGCTTTTTAATCTCAGCAGCCTGTTAAGGTGTATTAGTGTTACCATTATTTTGCAGATAAGTAAAATCAGTTTAAGGAAAGCTGGGTCTTGCCTAGAGGTCATATGGTTATATATGCATATACATACTTATACATATACATATACGTACACACAGATGGCCTGATGGTATCATTTCCCTAAAAATGGTAAACAGAGTTTGCACATTATCTTACCCTAACATTTTAGTATTCGATACACTTATACCTAACAGTGCACTTGCTGCTAGTTAACAAAACCTCTGGTTATTCATTGCTGGGCACTTAACCAACTTTTTTTTTTTCCACTACCATGGGAAGCCAAATTAATAGCATTGTCACTGCTGCCTGAATCACTGGGGTATTCAGCCTTCTGCAGTGTTCTGGCTCTTAAACTTATGGGGGATCTTGGGGGTAGAGAGATTGTTTTTAATGTGTTGGGGGTATTTTTGTTTGTTTTTTTGGCTTTATACTTACCAGCTCTCCTGAGTCTGGATCATGTATTTGAAGTTGAGCATTCCTGTTGCCTGGAACAACTAAAGCTGTGCTCCCATCTTGTTACCTTGGTGATTTACTCATGTCCAGAATTGGAATTTGCTGTTGGACTGGCTGTTTTAACTCGCCAGCCCTGTGTTTTTCCATTTCTCACTGGTTCCTTTCCTGTAATCCTGAAGCCTTCTCAATCTCAGTTTGCAGGATAAGTATCAGGCTTCAGACTCTGCTGACCTTCTGGGAACTATTTCTGACAATAGCCACTTTGGTGACTTAGTAATAATGTTGACATAGGTTAAACAGTAAAGAAAAGTGTAGAGATATGAATGCACCTACCATACAAATGTCTTAGAATGGCTATCAAGTGATTGATGTTAAATTCAGAGGCTTTAAACAACCCTAATGAATGGCTGATTTTAACAAATTAGTAATTGCAGAGACCTAGCAATATAATAGGATAATCCTCTGTCACTGAAACCTTTCACTTACCTGAATTAAAAATACTTTGATGGTATGGTCTTCTAAATCAGTAGCTGTTATTCGTAAATTTTTATGGTTTGCTCTTTGGATCTTCATTTGAGCCCACAGTTTGCTGTTGAGTATCAGCCTCAGACTGCCTTGATTGCGCATAACTGAAACAGGAACGTGATATACAGAAACATTGATGCCTTAGCCTTCCAGGAGAATTAGCTGTTTTTGAAAGTTTTCAGACTATATGTTCACAAGTAAATTGTAATTTGACTAGATTATAAATTGCTTTTTAAATTGTATTGGGCTTTATTATGTTGGAGAACTTTTTCTTAGCTTAAGTGCTGAGATTACTTTTTTTTTTTTACAGCAAGATTTAAAACTGATTAAAAATTTAGGACTTATTTTAAGACCTAGTGGTCAGAAGAATATTTATCTAAGAATTGTTCATTTCTTCATTGTAATGAAGAAAACTGAAACATTTCTTCATCGTAATTTCTTCACTGTAATGAAGAAAACGAAACAAAGACCTTAAGCATCCAAAAAGTAAAATTAGTTAAATAAATTATGGTCCAGCCATTCAAGCGAATGTTATAAACCTATTAAGAATACTGCTGAACTGTATTTACTGTTGTGAAAAAATGATCATGTTATACTATGTAAAAGAAAAAATCATGTTACAAAGCAAAATAAAAACGATTCTCAAATTTACAATCTATGTATGTATTTATGTAACAAGATAACAAACTGCAGAAGAATATATTCTATTAACAAAGGCTATCTCAGGAAAATGAGTCTTTAAATTATTTTATATTTTTCTTTTATTGATCCATATTTTCTGTTTTCTACAATGGACGCGTATTACCTGCATAATAAAAAGAAGAGTTGTTTGGGGGGTTGTTTTTGATTTTGTTTGTTGTTTTGGTTTGTTTGGAGGGGGTTGGCAGGCAGTAGAATTAAACCCGAGTAAAGAACAACTAGTACCTGCCTTAGGAACATTATTTGGTTGGGTTGTTTACAAACCTGTGTTCCAGTTACAGAACTGAAGACACTGTTCCTGCTCTTTTTTTTTTTGCAGTTTTTGGCCAGGGCTGGGTTTGAACCCGCAAACTGAGATACGGGGCCAACGCCCTACTCCTTTGAGCCACAGGTGCTGCCCTGTTCCTGATCTTTCAATTTAAATTTTATTCCTTATTCATTTTTAGAGCTTGATGTCTAAGATTCACAAATACCCACAAACCTGGATCCAACTTCTACCTGTGGTCTTTTGCGAAGCTTTGGTCTCTCAAAATTGAGAGAGTCTGAGTAAGTCTTGTTACATGACCCCATCGCTGCCTGTGCTCACTGTTAGTTTGGGCATCTGAACAATGTCCGTTGTGTCTTTTTGGATGCCAAACCTCTGATATCTTTCAGTTTGGCTCAAGCTTCTGATCATTACTCTGCCTGCAGGATTCAAAATGCCTTTTCTCCTTAGAAATTGACTATTCATCCTATCCACACACCATGTTTGGAAAGCCAAAGATACATTATGTGGCAAGTATTTTCTTTTAGATAAATGTTTCACTTTACTAAATAACTTCCATCATATTTTTTCAGATACAGATGAGATTACTATTTAGATGCATGCTGTGCTCTACCATAAGTGTTTTACATGCATTATCTAGTAAAGTCTCACAATCAGTAAGTTATGAACTACAATTATCCCCCATATTAGATTGGTGCAACTAGGGCAAAAAGAGGTTAAGAAATCTGTCCAGGGTCACCAGTTAATCAGTGCGGGAGCCAGAACTAGAATTTGTACAGACTAACAGGAGAGCCTACTTGAAATGAGA
The DNA here is from genome assembly GCF_027406575.1 of Nycticebus coucang. NCBI lineage: Eukaryota > Metazoa > Chordata > Mammalia > Primates > Lorisidae > Nycticebus > Nycticebus coucang. The sequence goes on along the minus strand of NC_069780.1, from coordinate 166,560,812 downwards.
AGCTCATATAATATGTTAGGAATAATATTGTTTTTTTCAACAGTCGGATTTACTGATGTGCTTTATACCACAAATCCAGAAAAATACATGTATGTGTACCTATTTGAGAAACTTTAACCCTGAGAAATCATGGCTTGCTTTACAAAATGATTCCTTACTTAGTCTTGACTGTAACGTTCCACAGTCACTGCTTGCTGTGTCATTCAGCCTCAAAGTTCCTCTGCCTCTTTCAATCCAGGATTCTGTTGTTTTGTTGAATATAAAGAGCTTGCAGTTGATCTAAATGACAATTTTTTTTAACGTCAAATATGTAGAAATTTTTTGAAAGCGAATTATTTCCTATGCCGTAATGCTTTTACATTTGTCTGGTCTTTTACCAGAATAACCTTTATTAACGACTTATAAACCAACTTTTAAAACTCATTTAACTTTTTAAAACATGTGATTTTTAAATAGTTCAAATATCAAAAATTAAAATGACATACAAAGTGAAAAGGCCCTTCAACCCTTGTTTCCCATATGCCAATTTCCATTGCAACAGGTAACCACTGTTACTGATATTTTGTTAATCCTTCCAGAGATATTTGTATGCATACATGCCAATACATATATATATGTTACTCTTTTTCTTTCTGTAAATTGCACAATATGTGGATCGCTACAAAAGTTTTGAGACAGACTGTGTTATGGCCCATTATTTCACTTCCAAGAAGCACAGTCGACAGTGTCCTTTCTGACTCACCCGAGCAGGTTTCACCTTGCTCAGCTTGTTAGTGTTGCTGAGAAGGCTTCATTTGTTTCCGTCTGTGCAAATTTCATGTTTCTTGATTTTTGTGTAACTCAAAACTTTCATGATGACCTATGTACCACACATACTTTGTTTTTGCACTAAAAAATCCCTCTCTCTCTTTTTCTCTCCACACACAAACATACACAGGTGGGGGGGAGGGCGTGTGCCAAAAAATGTATACACATTTTTAAAAAGATATTATCAATGTATTACTTTTTGAAGTTGAATTGAAGGTACTACTATGGGTCAAGTGTGCTAAGACGTACTATGCACATCCATCTGACCTGCAATTGGTACACTTTTGTAGAGTGATTGATTTTACTTCCAACAAGAACTCTTAAAAATCAGTACACATTTTTTAGCACCGCTGGTGTATGTATGTACGTGTACATATTTGTGTATATACATATATACATACACACACAGAGAAAGTATCATCTTTTAAATTAAATTTCTTATTTGAGCTGTGTAGTGTTATTTGAAAATAAAGGAATCATAGAAGTATTTTCGTGCTTAAAAGTTTTCAAAGACAGCATAAGAACGTAAAGAACTAGGATATAATACCACAGGGTATACTATTATAATTTATTTTACTTTTTTTTTAATTTTTCTTTTAGAGACAGAGTCTCCCTTTATTGCCCTCAGTAGAGTGCTATGGCATCACAGCTCACAGCAACCTCAAACTCCTGGGCTTAAGCGATTCTCTTGCCTCAGCCTCCCGAGTAGCTGGGACTACAGGTGCCTAACACAACACCCAGCTATTTTGTTGTTGTTGTTGTTGTTGTTATTGTTGCAGTTTGGCTGGGGCCGGGTTCGAACCCACCACCTTTGGTATCTGGGGCCAGCACCTTACCCACTGAGCCACAGGCACCACTCTATTATGATTTATTTTATTTATTTTATTTTATTTTTTGAGATAGCATCTCATTATGTCACCATCGGTAGAGTGTAATGGCATTACAGCTCACAGCAACCTCAAACTCTTGGGCTCAAGCAATCCTCTGGCCCCAGTCTCCTGAGTAGCTGAGACTGCAGGAGCCCACCACAAGGCCAGGCTATATTTTGTCACAGTTGTCATTGTTGTTTAGCTGGCCCAGGCTGGTTTTGAACCTGCCAGCCTCAGTGTATGTAGCTGGCACCGTAACCACTATGCTATGGGCGCCAAGCCCCTATTATAATTTAATGATTAATACCAGTGCTTCTCAAATACTACTGTGTACAAATCATCTAGACAACCTATTAATAACAATATAGCGTGCCGGAGTTTCACACCTACCAATTACTTCAATAAGGCTAAAGTTAATCGACCCAGGGATCATGCTTTAACACACCCTTATTTAGAACAAATATATCTGTAGATCATGGGGAAAGTGATAAGAAATAGAGAGATCTTGGGAGAAAACCAGATGAAGAAACGCAAAGGGACATTCCTGCCTTGTTAAAAAATGATAAAGTTGTAGTAATCACATTTCATATGTCTGTGCTGACAGTGATACCACCGAACATTCAGATCCAATGATATCATAGTGTACATCTGTGATAGTCTTGAATTATATAAAATTCTAAACTTCCTAAAAAGGAAAGCAAAATGCATATGGAGTTGACGTCAAGTCATCAACATTGCAAAAACTTCAGTGTAGGAAGAATTATTTAATCATATGATGACACTAATTATAACAGCATGTATGAAAAGTATAAAGTATAGGTCTGAAGTTATTTGGAGATAGGATCCTTGGTGGTCTATTCTATATGAATACTTGTAAACCCAACAATCCATTTTCCTGCAAATTACACATACAAACATAAGAAGACAACAACGTATTGATCTAATCTTTGGGAGCCTCCAGCATTTTTATTTGAGCAACTTAGTCTCTATGAAAACTGTTCTTTTGTCTGCACTTTGAAAGATGTCCCAACCAAGGATAACTTTATTCCATGTATGTAAGTGCTACCAAAAAGAGTAATAAATGATATACAGACCTTTAATACATTATATTCTGCTTCCTCCCCTGTTAGAACATCGATTTTCTCCAGCAAACATTTTCGTGGTGGTTGGGAAGAGAAAGCAGCAGCTGATTCAATTAGGGATGTATTTTTAATAGAGTTTGTTCCTAACAGAAAATGGAGGAAAAATACATGAAAGATCCCATTTTCTCCACTGTGAATGTTCTTTGTTGCCCCAACACATGTCTGCTTGGCTTTTCATAGTAATAAATGTTTCCAAAAATTCCAAGTGCTTGAGTTTGGGTAAAATCTCTTTATTGATTCCTCTATAGCATTAAATTAAAAGAAATTTAAAGTTACATCAGGTAACCATATTTATATGCTTTAATCTTTACCAAAAATTTTTGAAATGCTAAATTTTTTAAATTTTATAGATATTAAATGACATGAAAAACAGGAGAAAAACTGGTCAAATCAAATCAAATGTTTCACAAATGAAATAATTCTTACTTGAATTCACAGAGTTGATAGGAAGTTGTGGAGCGGATTTGAATGGTTTTTCCTTGGCATATGAATCATTTTCAGATTTAGTCTGGATGAGTTTTTGAGTGTCCTAGGTGAGGAACAAAATGCCTTGTTTAATTTTATCCCTATATATCTAAAGTAAGCCAAAAGATACTTTTGTTCTAGCTTAACACAGCAAACAGACTCAGCTGCTATATTTTTGTTTAGGATTCCTTATGTTCTGAACAAGGAACCCTTCCTTATTGTTAGAAGGCCTTGGTTCTAATCCTCAGAAAACATAATTTAGTTACAACCAGCCTATTTCAGACAGGATCTAGACCTGACCGGTAATAGGCAAAGTTCTAATGGTACAAGAGAACATAGCAACTGTTCCTCGCTCCCGCTAGGGTAATGTGATACCCAGGAGGTGCAACTATCATTTCTGTTTCTAGGTATTTTAGTAGTCCCAGAAATTCATTCTTGCTAGCCATACCATGGAAAAAGAACAAAAAACTATACAGAGACCCCTCTAGATATTTCAGAGAACATATTTATAGAAAAAAATTCTAACTTTTCCTCTAAGTCAATGTTTACCAACAATCACTTTTAAGGCTTCTTACTTGGGTCTCAGGACATCCATTATAATCAAAGCCTGCATGAAAAAACCTGAGTATTTGCCATACCTTTTATGATAATATATATGCCCCAAAAGAACAGAGAGAACTGGGACTTAAGAATTCATGTTTATGTCTTTTCCCTCATTGACTCAAGATTCCTTCACATTATTTAATTGGATATCAAGATATTCCCTTACAATTGGTAGAGAGGGGTGTAATTATTCCCATTTTAAGAAAATAGAAACTAAAAGGCATAGAAAGTTTAAATGATTTACTCTAAAAGCATATGGTTAGCCAACGAGCCAGGATGACATCCTAGTCCCCAAGTCAAGGCCACATGTTTACAGGATTAGAAGACAAATATAAATTATCTCTGTAGTTCCTGTTATCTTTGCAATATTAACCAGCAAGAGATAGTCTGCTCAGAATTCTTCATAAGTTACATATAAAATGGCCATATTCCTATGTGCACAAGTTTCTTCTCAAACCAGGCCTATTGTCCTGACTATCGTTTATTTGTACAGATATTTCCCCTGTCTCCTCTTACCAGATTATAATCACTTCCAGGGCACAGTGTCTCCTTTATCTTTGCAGAACCACTTAACTCAGGTGGTTTTCAAACTTGGCTGTGCATTCAAGTCATTGATAATTTAGCTTCCCCCACAGACATTCTGATTTAATTGATCTGAGATGAGGCCCAGACATACGAAATCCTTTAAGGTTCACCAGATGATTCTAATATGCAGCCAAATTTGAGACTGATGTTTTATACATTGTAAGAACTCAGGAAAAGTTTGATAAATTGAGTTGAATATTAATACTGGTCCTGTGAGGTTTGGAAAGCATGTGTCTCACATCTTACAGCAGCTGTGTGTAAGGTAGTATCAAACTTAAAAATAAATGATATAGAATAAATGTGTCTAACTACACTGCCTGGAACTTTACCCTGGAGGCTAGTTCATTCCGGTTCAGATCCAAAAGTGTACATTAATAACTCTAGGACTGGAGTTGACCTTCATTTTGGGCATGACAGAGAGTCCCTCTAAGCTGAAAGCTCTGATGCTACTCTTGAATTGATGTGTAGTCTGGTATATGTCTAAAATAACCTGGATCTTAGGACGGGTGCAGTGGCTCACTCCTATAAGACTAACCTGAGCAAGAACGAGACTCACATCTCTACTGGTATTAGAAAAACCAACCAGGTGTGGTGGTATGCACCTGTAGTCCCAGCTCTCAGGAGTCTGAGGCAAGAGCATTACTTGAGCCCAAGAGTTTGAGGTTGCTGTGAGCTATGATGATACCAAAGGCACTCTAGCCAGGGCAACAGAGTGAGAGTTTCAAAAAAAAAAAAAAGAGAAAAAAATCAGTAAAAATAAATTAGATCTTAAAAATGACTGATTTATGAAAACCCTAAAAATCTTGATATAAACTGGCTTCATAAATTATTTTATTCATCTGAGCCCTTACATAGGTTTTTAAATCTCTGCAGCTTCCTTGGGATTCGTTGTGCAAGTGGTAAACCCTAAGACAAGCTAGTCACCCTGGCCCTATCTCAGCCACCATCCTGATCAATTGAAAGCTGCAAAAGGCATGAGGATGTGATGGACCAGAGGTCACCAGAGACATAGTTGTTCCACAGCTCTCACTTTGCCGTAACTCCCTGTTACAGATGATGCTGTTTTAGAGACCAGAACTCTGGGGAGGACAGAGCAGCAGCTGCCTCATGTGGGAGGTACTCAGTATTGAGCAAGGTAATAATACCCTGTTTCCCCGAAAATAAGACATCCTCTGAAAATAAGACCTACTTACAGGAACGATAAGACGTCCCCTGAAAATAAGACCTAGCGCATCTTTGGGAGCACACCTTAAAATAAGACACTGTCTTATTTTCGGGAAAACAGGGTAGGTAGGGATTTTCACTAGGCAAGTAAAGCACTATTATTTTTTCCTCTTAAAACTAGCAAAAAAAAGTTACAATAATACTTATTGATGTAAAAGCTTGAAGGTCTCATTGTGGTTAACTAGTAAGAACAAATTGGCAGTTAATTTTAAATGCATCTTGTTATGGAAAATGCTATTAAAAAGCTGTATTAAATTATCACCAGTTGAGTTTATCTAGTTATTGCAGATAATCCTGGGGTTTCTGTGGGTACCATTGATTTAATTCAAAGAACTGTTTAATCTTTCACATAGTAAAAATGTTATAATTATACAGTTCCCTTCTTCTGTGGGTTCCTGTCCATTATTTTAACAACTAGGACATGCTTCCCAAGAGAATCTTTCTAGTTAAATAAAGAAAATGTGCCATCAAACCCAGGAGTTAAAAAGTATACTCCAATTTAACATTGTTTTTAATTAATTTGCCTTGAGAAATTTGAAGTGACCACTCTCCATATAATAATAGAAACATTTACCAAAAGCTTACCAAAACTCTTTCTATCATGTTTTCTCCAAAAATGAAATTGAAACTGCAACTTTTAAAAGAACACGTATCTTCATTTGGTTGACATCTAAAGAAAAGAAGTAAGCATTTGCTATTTTAAATATGTGGATGAAGCCATTTTAAACCTTAGCAGGTGAAACAAGGAGATGATTTAAAAGATTTATGTAAAACACAAATATGTACTGCTAACTTTTATCTGAAGTTAATGCGATATAAAGGAAAAATTGAGACAGGTTTCCAGAGGTGATTGTCAAAATATTTGCCAACTGTTACAGCAACGGCAAAGACCAGTCCTGGCTGCCTTGTGCCCACCACTGCAGTGGCTATGTGAACACCAAGAAGGATGCCCAGACCTTACCTTTTTCCTTTTCTAGTACAGCTTGTCTAATTTCTAATTTCTACTCTTTTCCCCACGTGGCTGATATTTCTAGCAATCAGAGATCTCCGGAGCAAAAGCCAAGCAAATCTGTCTTGTCAGTTGTAGTTGAGTGTGAATTGGTTTAATGCCCCACCCCCACCACAAAACAGTTTTTAATGTTGAAAGTGTTTGGGGTGATAACAAACTGAAAGCCATTCACCCCTCTCTTTGTACACAGATGTGCTCAGCATTCTTCATTGCATCCCCAGTAAGCACAGAGGCAAATGCTACTGTGCGTGGACGGAGCCTAATCATGAGTTCACTTATGTCCACAGCCAGGTATAGTCTCCTCTCAGATCAAACATTCCTTCATGTCCGATAATACTAATAACTTTCCACTTTGCAGATTTATACCACTTCCCTTGTCATCTCTCTAACATGCCAATAAATAATAATGACAAAAGTAATTTTAAAGAGGGGAAAAAAGAATGACAGAGAAAGAGAAAGAAAGGCTACTCTAATAATCAGATAAGGCTTAACTAAATAAAAGTTTATCTATACCGTTTTGAAAAGTTCTCACCCAAATCAATGGAACAGCAAAGATAATTCAATATTAATATAATAATATTTAAATACTAGAGACATTTTGAAAAGTGTTTTAAACTTGTGTTCTTAAAAAACTCTCCTTCGGGTGGTGCATATGGCTCAAAGGAGTAGGGCATCGGTCCCACATACTGGAGGTGGTGGGTTCAAACCCAGCCCTGGCCAAAAACTGGAAAAAAAAAAAAAAAAAAAACTCTCTTTTCAAATGGAATCTTGGCAATTTATCTGTATAATGTCAGAAAATTACTTGGTGAATGGTTATATTGATACAAAAAAAAAAAAAAAGCAAGAGTAAAAGGATAACCCTTCTGTTTTCTGTTTTAACCCTTCTGTTAACTTACCCTACCGATGTTGCACCTAAAAAATGCTGGTTAGTAGACAACTGGACTGAAATTCTGGCACTTGGTAAATTTTCACTTAGTAAATAGGAATTCTCCTCAGAAATCTGAAAGTAAAGAAAAATTTCATTAAAATTGCCTTCTATAGAAGTGCAGACAAGGAAACAATAATTACAATTAAACCTATTGAAAGCTTACTAATTATAATGTAGATGGAGTTCTTTGCTCCTGTTATTTATGAAGATGGTGGGTCTGGAGTACATCCCTTGTACACCCTAAACTGCCAAAGCCATACTGTGGTGTCAACTAGTTCGAGATGTAGAAAATTCCTGTCCCTTCCTTGACCACTGGCTCTGGCTCTTGCTCACCTCAACACTCCCCGGATTCGTACAGGGGGTCCATGCTCTGGGGAACAAGGCACCCTGATTCCTACCGCCTGGTACACTCAGCATTACAGCTTAGGAAGATGACAAGATTTGTTCCAGGGAACAACTCGCCAATTTAAGAGGACAAATTAAATAAGGTTACAAGGGACTTTTGCTACTTATCCCTGTTTTTCAAGCCTGGTAGCTGCTTTAGCAACAGAACAAACCCCTGATTTTGGATGTGGGGACCCAAAACAACCTATAAAACAAAACGGATGAAGGATTGAGGTCAGTCCTACTGTTGAGGGTTTTCTTACCTTATTTTTTGCTTTTTCTTTAGTCTTACAGGATTCCAATGCATTGTGTCTAAAGGTTTTTCTTACTTTTTCACAGCTTTGAGCTTGAGGTGGCTGCAAAATAGCAGGTCTGAGAACATGTTCAGAATGTTTTATGGGACCTTTAAAAAATGGAATTAAAAGAACAATGTATTTGTTATGAAATACTCCTTCTTTCCTATTTCTAGGTAATATAATGCTTATTTTCTAAAGCCACGATTATATGAAGGACTAATGTTAAAGGACCAAAGTCAAATAGCCTACTACTCACTCCCTGCCTAGCTTCTGCCAAATAGCTGTTCGTTTCGATCACGGGGCCTGCCTTACCAAATGTATTCCTTCATGTTTCATCACTCGGCGCTACCTCCACACACCCCAACACACACATATATAAGCAGATTAAAATACAGATAGTAAAATGTAAGATTTATGGCATAATTATTTATTTTTTATTATTTTATTTTATTTATTTATTTTTATTTTTTCATTAAATCACAAACACATAGATCATGTATACATTAATGCATTTATGGGGTACAATGTGCTGATTTCATATAGAATTAGGAACACTTATATCACACAGGTTAATGTATACCTCATCTCGTTTACTTAATTATTGTGTTAAGACATTTATACTCCATACTTAATAGATCCAACATGTACCCTTGCATTATGCACCGTAGGTGTGATCCTACCATTCACCCTCCCTCGATCTGATCTTCCCCCTCCCTTTCCATTCCCCCTCCTCCCTCCTTCATCTTGGGCCATAGTTGTGATCTATTCTTCATATGAAAGTTAGAGTGATTGTAAATTGGTTTCATAATAGTACTGAGTACACTGGATATTTTGTCTTCCATTCTTGAGATACTTTACTAGGTAGGATATGTTCCAGCTCCATCCATGTAAATGTAAAAGAAGTAAAGTCTCCATCTTTTTTTAAGGCTGCATAATATTCCATGGTATACATATACGACAATTTATTAATCCATTCATGGGTCAATGGGCACTTGGGCTTCTTCCATGACTTGGCTATTATGGATTGAGCTGCAATGAACAATCTGGTGCAAATGTCTTTGTTATAAAGTGATTTTTGGTCTTTTGGATATACACCTAGTAGAGGAATTGCAGGATCAAATGGCATGTTTAGATCCCCGAGTATTCTCCATACTTCATTCCAAAAGGGTCGTATTAGCTTGCACTCCCACCAGCAGTGCAGAAGTGTTCCCTTTTTTCCACATCCACAGATTTATGGCATTTTTAAAATAGAGAAGTTACATACCTTGTTGTGCACTGTTTATATCACCATCACTTTGCACAAGAATTGATGTCATAAAAACATTGTTTTTCCTCACTGTAAGAAAAAAATATTTAAACTTTTAAAAAAATCTGAGTTTCTGCACTGTAACAATCCTGTTCCAAACTCACCAGTAGATGTCGTTGTTTGTACTCATAGTGTAGTAAGCAATGTGCACTAGCTCGCTGGTTCTGCTAACAATGGGATTGCCAGGTGAGTTCTGTTTACTTTCAGAAATCTAATTGAAAGTTGGGTCATTAATAGAAAGGGGAACTTTCTTGAGAATCATTAGTGATTCACTATGAGAAATTCTACACCTTATAAAATCTGAATTGGTAATTAATCTTCTGTGCATTAGGATACAGCTCTTAGAGAATATGATAAAACCCTTAACAAGGTCTGCTCTCACCACTTTGATGAGTATATCTAAAGAGAGAAGTAAAGTTGACCATTCTGCTAGGTTATTTTTCTTTAAGTGCATGGACAGGCTAAGACGGGTGGCTGCAAGTATAGAATCTCTATACGTTTCAAAGGTACTTCCTCTTGATTGCAAATTGCAGAAACAGTAACCTTTGGCATTTGATTAATGGAAAGAATTAATTCTTCAAAGTATTCTTCAAAATACTACGACATATTATAAATGGTGGGGTAGAATTGGTTCTCTAACTCAAGGTCTATGCCATGGTTTTTATGATCTTTATTATTAAAAACCAACAATAATTGGGCCTTATTTTTCTCCTTTCCAACACTACCTACATTCTGCATCACGTGAAATGGAATGGTGTTTACTGATATCAGTGTTCCCTTACTCAATCTTACTTTGTGTGTGTGTGTCCAATAAAAAATAATTCAAATGAATTGAAGCAGTTATCTAGATAGCTTAAAGCCATCTCCTTGTTTTATGTACAAATATAATAAAACAGAACACCTTTGCCTCTGGTATTAGGACCTCTATTTCTCTTAAAGACTGTAGCTCATCAGTCAGGTTAGAAAGGACCTATTGAACTAGGAAGCATTTCTTCTGTGTCTAAAAGATGCCTCGCATAATGTTGCTCAGTTATACTTATAATTATTAATAAAAATAGAGATTCATTCATTTAAAAACAAATTTCATTGGTAGAGACAGATCAGCTCAAATGAAGTGAATAGTTTGTATTTTTTTATTTTTAGTGTCAAACTTAATTTGGAAAAGGCAAGAATAGAATCATCATTATTTAGTTATTATTTTGTTTTTAAAGATAGGATCTTGCTATGTCACCCAGATTAGCCTTGAATTCCTAGGCTCAAGTGATCCTCCCACCTCAGCCTGCCGAATAGTTGGAACTATACACGCATCCCACAGCACCCATTGGAAACCACCACTTTTTTTTGCAGTTTTTGGCCAGGGCTGGGTTTGAACCCACCACCTCTGGTATATGGGACTAGTTCCCTACTCCTTGAGCCACAGGTGCAACCCAGAAATCATCATTTTAATATGAAGAAAATCCCAACCATTTCAAATATTTTATTATGATAAAATAGTTTTACTTAGCAAAATATTACAAATTTCAAGTAAAGAGAAGTAATGTTTTAATTAGTGAAAAGCTTTAACGGAATCCCATCCTAAACTTTGGAATATGAAGCTGAAGCTTATTATCTTATAAACTATTTATGTGGACAATACTAAGTAAAATAAACCAAATCTCTTTTACTTTACAGGGCTCCCTTACATAAAATAATGCTATTATCACATGAATTCCTTAAAAACTTCAAGTTCAAACTTTCTACCACAAGTGAACACATATACCACCCGAATTTGTGAAGCTGGAATTCATAAGTTATTTTTCCACGCACACTTTGCTAAGGCCTCTATTTGAAATTCGTTGCTAAAATATCAGCATTTCATGATAGGTGAGAAAGAAAACTCATCATTAAGAAGAATGAGTTTGAAAAGTCAAAGTGTCAAACGTGAGGTTCTAGAACCTCTTTATTACCTGGCCCAGAAGGGGGGAAGGTTGGGAAGTCAGTGAAGGATGAAGATCTCATTGGCTTCTGTGACAAGGTTGACACTAAAAGCAGATTGCAGACTAAAGTCAATAAGAAAGTGGGTTTTTGTTTTAATTTGGAGTTTTGCTGTTTTGGAAAATTTTATATAACTAATTTAGAAGTATTTTTATCACTAAAAGAGTGCCTCTGGTGAAGATGATAGACTAATTTCCATGTTTCTAAAGTGCTCATGGATAAAGACACTCTCCCAGGAATGAAGATGGCCTCAAGGAACTCACAGCGGAAGAGACAGACAGCTGTATTACAAGGCAGCCGGCATCGGACCCATTATAAAAGGAGTCACTGGAGTGCTTTGAGTGTAGAAGAAAGCAAACGAAATTACAATGTAAAAATCTTTTTAAAGGTTAGGTGCTTGCCTTAAAAATGGCCATTTCACTTCATTACAAATCTAACATATGCTCAAGGCAGAAACTTTGGAAACCCAGCAAAACCCAAAAGTGCAGGTGCCAACAAGGTGAAGAGAGGCACCACACCCCTTGTAATTCCACCACTTAACATAGCTACTGCTAACACTGTAGCCTGTATCCTTTCGGTATTTATTTTCTGTGCTGATAAATGGAATTTTTAAATACCGATTCACTGTTAAATCCATTTTATAGCATGTTTTTTTTCACATAACACTATATCACACTACTTACTCAGTGGGAAGAATTTTGGCATTACCCTTTTGAAAAGTTTCTTAGTAATTTTACTATCAGAAGAAACATTCACAGTGAACAGCAGTCGAGGCTGTACCTACCTCCTCGGGTCTGAGAATCTGTATTATGCAAAGTAAAAGATGAAGACCGTACACGCTTTCTTGAAAAACCGTTACTTTCTGCAAGAAATTCAATGGAAAGGGTAAAATGGCTGCAATAACAAAGTATCTACAACCCATGATGTGGCAAGATAAACAGAATTTCCTTTGGTCTGCATGGATCATCTATTGATAGCACATTAACTCCTGAAGCACAGTTTTAAACACTGGGGTTAGTACATTGGTTATTATAAACATATAGGCATATTGTACTAGTATAAAACAATTAGAAATGAGTGGCTTCAGCAAAAATATTGTATATGTGTCTGGGATTCTACCGAGAATGTTTTTGATGGGCTAAAGGGACAGGCAGTGGAGAATAATGAAATTTAGTCATTAACATCATTGTTCTCAGGACCTACATATCATCTTTCAAAACAAAAGGCAATCTATTTGCATGTTTAAAAGCAAGGAAAACTAGTAAGTTTTTCATAGTCTATGCCACATGCCAAATGCTTCTACCCACTTATTTTCTTTGCATAAAGACCAATTTTGGAATACAGGATATAAATCATTACCGAGTTCTGCTGCTTCATACAGGGTATCTTCTGCAGGTCTCTGAAGAGAAAAAAGCTGCTGATGAGAGCTAAGTATTTTTATAGCAGATCCCCACCCCATCACTTTACAGAATTGTCAGAAGCCTGGGCCATTCAGCCCAGCCGGGACAAAGCAGCTCATCTTTATTCATTAAGGCATATGGTCAAGAAAAATCAACTTCTAATACAGGGGTGTATAATTCAATGACTACAAAATCCCTTGTGGGAGTTTATTCACATGGAGATTCCGAGGCCCTGATTCTGGAAATTCTGAAGTGGTTGGTCTAGAGCAGGGGTCCTCAAACTGCGGCCCGCAGGCCACAAGAGGCGGTGTGATGGTATTTGTTCCCATTTTGTTTTTTTACTTCAAAATAAGATATGTGCAGTGTGCATAGGAATTTGTTCATAGTTTTTTTTTTTTTTAAATTATAGTCTGGCCCACCAACGGTCTGAGGGACAGTGAACTGGCCCCCTGTTTAAAAAGTTTGAGGATGTCTGGTCTAGAGTGAGGCTCTGGAATTTGCTTTTTAAACAAGTTGTTGGAAGTTGAATTTTTCTTTAGTTTGTTTTGGGATAGTAGGGTTAATTACCCACATGAGTAAGAATGAATGCCAAGAAAATAATAAGTTAGAGTGTTACTAATCTTATTGTCTTTCATAGCAGATGATATTAACGTGATGCTGAAAAAGCAGATGGGGTCCATGCAATCCCTTTTAAATCAAATCTCACAGTTTAGAATTTATTTTATACCCAATTTTAGGCTAGGTCAGTTGGGGGACCCATGATGAGCCTTAGCCCCCTTGATTTCTTTCAGCCCCTCTCCTTTTCAAGTTATTCCAAATAAACGTAGTGAAGAACAGCAGGATAAACCACACAGCAACAATATCTTCTAGTATAGCTAGCTTCTTAAAATATAATTTTCTTCATCTCAGTGAAATTAAAGAAAAGTAGTTTGACCTTACCTTAAAAGTTTGCTCTCCCTTTTCAAAAACAAATATTGGTTGAGCAATGACAGTTTTTTCTGTAAAAGAAAAAGAACAGTCAAGAAATCAAAGCATCACCTGACATTTCTAACACCAACTAAAAGTATTGTTTTTTTATTTTCCCTGCTTTTGAATAGAATAAATCCAAGCTGTTGTACATGGATGCTGCAAATTCCATACTTGTAGATAATTTAACAGTTAATTACAGAAATAAATACTTGGAGAAAGTTACATTTTCATAAATGGATAATCCCATTAAAGGAACATACTTTACGTGTTTAAGGAAAAACAAATATAATTATCTTTCTTTAGACTCTCATCAGGACATAGTGATTAACACATTGCTTTAAGAATAAAAAATTTTTGCTGGGCACAGTGGCTCATGCCTATAATCTCAGCACTGTGGGAGGCTAAGCCAGGAGGATGGCTTGAACTCAGGAGTTGAGAATGACCTGAGCAAGAGAAAAACCCTGTCTCTACTAAAAATAGAAAAATAGCTGGGCATTGTGGCGGGGGCATATAGTCCCAGCTATTTGGGAGACTGAGGTAGGAGGATCACTTGAACCCAGAAACCCAATGTTGCTGTGAGGTAGGCTGACACCAAAGCACTCCAGCCTAGGCAACATAGTGATACTCTGTCTCAAAAAAAAAAAAAAGAGAGAGAGAAAGAACAAGAAATTTCAATGAGTGAAAAACCTTTTCTGGGAATAGTACTTCCACTTGGGTTGAAATTGTAAGGTATTAATAGCATAGATGCACTGCCTTACATCCTTAAAATAATCCACAAATAATTCATATTTTCTTCACTAGACTAGTCATATACTAAAGTATATTTTCAATATTTAGATTAAAAATTACTCTTACACAGTTCTGTAAAGTAGGTAAAGTTTGTCTTCACCCTTGCCAGCCTTACTAATCTTTTATATTTTCCTGTTCATTCACTTTAGAATGTACATTATTGATAATAGCAATAGACGCCAGCACTCCAAAATTCTTAGGAGACACTTGGTAGTTAAGAGCTTGGGTTCTGTAGTTAGATTAGGTGGTGTTAAGTTCCACCATTGACTGGCTATATATTATGCTTCAGGAACCTTAATACATCTATACCTTAATTTCTTCATCTGAAAAAGAAAAGATTATGACAGTACTTACCTCATACAATTTATATAAAGATTAAATGATATTCTTAGATGTAATTTCTTAGAATTTAACAAGACCACACAAAAAGCTTTAAAGAAAAGTGTAGGAGACATCTGAAAAGAAACACCTTGGTAATAAGGGAATGGGGAAAGGATTGGTCTCTCGTTAAAAAGACGAGAGCACATGCATCATTGCTTGGCAGTCTCCACACCTGTGGTGTAAATAGCCATGGGATCACTTCTATAAAGAGCCTTGGGAGATGTTAGTTGAGGCTCCTCCTACTATGACTGACTGTGGCACCTTCGAGGCACTCTGGTGCCTCTGACCTGAGACTACGAGCTCCCTGGCACCCATGGGAGTGATACCCAGAGCAAAAATATGTAGCAGTCCACGTCCTAGCAGTTTCATGGGCCAGGGCCAGTGGACTAGCGTCCCAGCTCCAACAGAAAAGATATTAAATATTTGGCATTCCACCAATAACCATTCTGAAACTCCTAGCTATCATTGCTAAGTGATGACAACACAGTCTTGTTGAGCTTAAATAAGACTTCAGAACTGTTCTCATGAAAGCAACAATTACCAATATATTGTCTTGGCATACACTAAGATAATTTGCCATTCCTGAGCTGAACAAATAAAACTCTAGCTGAGGAATTTCAATAAACTACCAGACAATTACATCTTTTAAATGCCAGAAAGGGTTTCCCTATTTCCCCACAGTCTTACCCCATAAATTTGTAAACTCTGAGACAACACCCTTTGTGAATCTCTTGGCGCCACGTGAACTTGGATATCTTCTTCCAGTCCAGCGAGATAAATAAACTTTTTAATTTTTTTATGTAGGTGTTTACCATGCTATCTGCCCTTGGAGTCAAGTGATCTCCAGCAGAAAATGCTCATTAATATATTTGCATTTCCATCTTTATGAAACTATCATTCAATTCTTTGTTCTTTTTCAGAACAAGCTCCTTTTCCAGCAATTACATTAGATGTAAGCAACAATATTCCTACAAACTGTGAAAAGAAATCGTTCTTGTGATGTGCAGTGAAATGTTTATGAATTAGAACAATAAATGGGGCTCTTCTAAACTGGTCTTAGGAAAGTCATCCTCAAAACAACATGACTTGACCTTGCCCTAGGCAAATAACATGTTGCCTTTTCCTCCATCAAAACATACAGCTAAGAAGGTGGAAAGGTGATTTTCAATGGCAGCACTAAGGAGGAAATCATAAAGGGCATATGGCAAAGAAAGAAGGCCACTTCTGTGAATTCAACAAACGTTTGTTGAGCATCATTTTTGTGCCAGCACTGTGCTGGGAGCTAGGGATGCACGGTCTAGTTGAAGGGGCATCAGTGTCAGTGCAGCTGCCTTCTCTCTTTGACACTGCCCAGCACTTAGTTAGAAAACAGATAATCTTCATACCACCTCTTCTACCTAGGTTCTGTCCTGCATTTAATAAACCCATTTGGTCATAGCAGAATTGTTACCTGGGCTCAGCACCCGTAGCTCAGTGGTTAGGGCACCAGCCACATATACCCAGGCTGGTGGGTTTGAGCCCAGCCAGGCCCAGCTAAACAACAATGATACCTACAACAACAAAAAGTAGCCAGGTGGTGCAGCGGGCACCTGTAGTTCCAGCTACTTGGGAGGCTGAGGCAAGAGAATTGCTTAAGCCCAAGAGTGAGGTTGCTGTGAGCTATAATGCTACTGCACTCTACAGAGGGTGACACGGTGAGACTCTGACCTCCTTCCCCCAAAAAAAGAATTCTTACCTGACTCAGCAGGAGAATTTGAAAATAAATACAAGGTCTTTAAAATTTTATCTTTAAAAAACATTTTTCTTCCTAATGTAGCCATTAATTAATGAATCCACCTAACAAATGTTGAGGGGTGACTATGTACAAGACGTTTTGCAGTCTACAAGGTATTATAGATAAAGCAGTAAAGAAAATGGATGGAGTTCCAGCCCTCATAAATCTTACATTGAGGAACAGAACAGAACTAAATTGTTCATTAAACAGTTATTTAAGTTCAGATGGAGTGAGACAGAGGCAAGTAACCAACAAGAGAAGTAGTCTTGCTCCTGGGGTTCATGTAAGGTTCCTAGGAGAGGTGATACCTACGCAGATTTGTAAGATGAGTAGGAATTACTCAGGCAAACATGGGCACATGGGCATTCCAAGCAGAGGCAGAGAAGCAAGAGGAAAGTCCCTGAGAGAGGATGGAGCTTGGCAAATTCCAAAAATGGAATTCCTAAGAGAAGAGTGGACAGTTGGTACAAAAATGGGGCTGAAGGTGAAGTTGGAGTTTTGCCACGAACCTTGTAGGTTCTGCCAACAAGTTTTGTTTTTATCCCTGGAAAAATGGGCAGTCAATAAGGAATTTTAAGAAGGGAGCGATTTGTTCTGCCGTGTCTTTTGTTGCTTTTGTTTTTTAAGATCATTCTGCCTGCTGCGTGGAAGAAGTATTAGAGGGGGAAGGGGCTGAAAGAAAGGAAATAAGAAATCTAGTTAAGAGACCAGTCTAAGTTCTAGAAGAGAGCTGATGAGGTTGCTTTTTGTTCCTTTGTTTAAAGTCATACATCCATACCTTTTTTTTTTTTTTAGAGAAATATAATAATTAAAAGTTTCAAATATATACTTATGTTACAAGGAAAGAAAATAAGATGAAAACAAATATTTCAAGACCTAAAGTTTTTTATGTTTTGCTTATTCTGAGACTCGTGTAGAATTTAATGAATCCCTGTGTTCATTGTTTTATGAAATATTTCATTAAGAAAAGGCACTCATTCATTCCACAAATATTTTACTGGAGTGCCTGTTACAAGACAGGGCATTTAATTCAATCTCAGTTCACCTGTAATTCTGCTCTACAACGAAGGTACATGGTGGGCCAGGTGCTTTTATACCTCATCTGGTCTCACTTAATTCTTGTAATCATTTTATAGGTTAAATATAGTTTCTACCACTTACAGATGAGAAGACTAAGGTTCAATTTAGTGACTGTTCAAATCATACCACATACCACTATGTTAACACAAAGCCGTTAATTAAATCAGGTTTCTTATCTCTAAAACCATTTATCTTAACACCCATGCATCATATACTGTCCATATAGCCTATAAAGCTCTTCTGGCACAAATCATGCTCCAAATGTATAATATACATAATTCAGCACCATGCCAATGAAAAATCAGTATCAAATAATGGGACTTTGTGCCAGACACTGTGGCTCATACCTATAATCTTAGCACTCTGGGAGACTGAGGTAGGAGCACTACTTGAGCTCAGGAATTTGAGACCAGCCTGAGCAAGAGCAAGATCCTGTCACTACTAAAAATAGAAAAATTAGCTGGGTGGGTAGTATCCACCTGTAGTCCCATCTACTTGGAAGGCTGAGGCAGGAGAATCACTTGAACCCGGAGTTTGAGGTTGCTATGAGCTATGATAACATCACTGTACTCTAGCCTGGTGACAGAGCAAGACTCCATGTCCAAAAATAATAGCAATAATAATAATCGGACTTTCAACTTAGTCAAAGTTGGTTAACCATACACATGAATGTCTACTCCTTCCTAAAATCAGAATCACACAATAATAAAGATGTTTTTGGAGGGTCAGGGGAGGAATCCACCATAAAGACAAGGAAAACTGAAGAGAAATAATAGCAACCAAATTTTGGAAGCTGGAAAGTGGAAGTATAAATGGTATCTGGCTCCACAGACCAAGAAAGCTGAACTGCAAGCCTAAGTCAGCAATAGGGATGCTGGAAAGCAACCTTGGTGACCCTCCCACAGAAACACCAAAAGTCTGGGAACTGGTACCACTAAGTACTTCTGGAAGCAGAAATTAAGTCTGGCTGAAAATAAGGAAGATGTGTTGTTATTCAGTAGCAAGGTAACTGTCCCTCTTCTAACCTAGAAGACTGGAAGGTTATTCCTTGGAAAAGGTAAAAGATCAGGCACAGTTTAAAATGGAGGGTCTATAATTAAAAGAGGGGGATTTGGTGAAAGTTTGCATACTGTATTAGTTTCCTATTGTTGCTATAACAGATGATTCTAAGTTCAGGGACTTAATACACACTTGGTATGTTGCTCTGGAGGTCAGAAGTCTAAAATGTATTGGCAGAGCTATTTTCCTTTGGAAGACCCAAGGTAGCATATATTTATGCTCAACTGAAGTCTCTGGAGAAGAACTCAGCTGCATACTACGTATGTATGAAATAGTTTCCCTTTGCAGCTCTGGAAGTTGCTGGTCTTCCTTGCCTCATGGCTCCATGCCATTGGTCCACCCTCTGCTTCTTCTGTTATATCTCCTTCTCTGACACTGATGCCCCTACTCCCCTGTTTGTTTTAAAACTCATATAATTTACATTGGGCCCACCCAAATCATCTAAGATAATCTTCCCATTTTAAGATCCTTAATCACATCTGTAAGCTTTCTTACACCATATAAGGGTACACATTCATATGTTTTGTGCATAAGGATGTAGACATATTTAGGGAGACCTTTGTCTACTGCGCACACAGAATGTTGAGCTCTTTTTCTACTCAGTTCATGGAATGTTGAAAGCCATGTTTATTTCCTTTAAGAAGAAAATTAGAAGATTTTTTTTTTCTGACCAACCCAAAAGAAGAGACTTAAACATATTGAAAAAAGGACTCCCAATGAATGATGAGGCTAGATGATGAGCTTCCACTTAGGTAGATATAGAAGTAGGCAGTTGCCAGACATAAAGCACAGTGATTAAACAAATATAGAGGAGAAAGGTAAACTGGATGAGAATAGAGATTAAAATATATAGATACAGGGCAGAGACAAGATGGCTGACTGAAGCCAGCTTTCCACAGAGGCTCCCATCCAGAAGGAGAGTTAAAGGGCAGAAATTTAGCAAGTAACTGGACCTACCTCCCCTACTAGGGTGCCACGGCATTCTCCTGCCAGGCATAAAACTATATAAAACTGTATATATTCTCTACCTGCAATTCTGAGCTCCCAGAACTCCCCTCCACTCTCACTCTGAGGTCTGGAGGTCTGTCCCTCAGGAGTCCAGATTCTTGGGTGATTTCTCGAGGAGTGTGAGCCGGGCCTAGACTGCAGCTGGTCAGTGCTGATTCTGCAGCACGGGAGTGAGAAGAGGACAGTCAGCTAAGAGGGAACCACACCAGAGTGGCAGTGCTCCAAGGCGCAGAACAGCAGCACTTTTTGGCAACAATAGGGCTCACTCCCAGATATCCCAAAGCCACTCCCCCCGTCTCCCTGGGCAACCAGAGGTGACCAGGCATCTTCTCAGGTGGCAACCACCGCAGAACAAACCTGGGATGGAAACGCAGGCCCCATGAGTAAAGGGTTTGCCTGAGGCAGTACTGGCCTGGGTGGAGCAGGGGACTAGAAATGCATGCACAGAGCCAGGAAATTCCCAGGGCAGGGCTGACCCAGAGGACCACTTTACTGAGCCTAAGACACACCCGGCCCTCAGGTGATCGTCAGCCTATAGACGAAGGAAGGCAGGAGGCTAGAACTGACAGCTAACGGAATACGAACCTGCAGGAGCAAAGACAGGGCCTGAGGCACAGGCTCTGGGAACTCAAAACAACTTCTCTTCTACAGGGGAATTCAGCAGGAACAGACACAAATTCCCACAAAGTTGTTCTGTTCTGTTCTGTTCTGTTCTGTTCTGTTCAATCAGGGGCGGGGCTGGAACTGAGTGAACACCCCTTAGCCTACATCAAACACCCGAGGTTGTCAGGCCTCACCTCCCCTACTGGATAGAGGCAGAGCGCAGTGGCCTGGCTGAGCAGATATAGATTTCCTTGTGATTCAGGCAGGTGCAAACCCCTGGAGTATCTGTTCACTAGAGGCAACGAAGTCACAGCCCTGCGGGGCTATCAATGACTGGGTGTGAGAGACGTGCAAGGTGGGGAAGGAGGCGTCAACCTTCCCAGACTAATCTATTTGCTGGGTGGGTACTCCTGACTTCACAGAGCACTGGAGCAAGTCATATCTGAGTTGTCACCAGACTCCTGCAATCCAGTTGCCAGAGACCTTTTAAACTCTCCCACCTGAGACAGGTACAGACTGAGACAATTGATTTGGACCTTTTGAACTGAGCCAGTTCCCTGAGGACTATTCAAGTGGTGCCCTGGGTGTGTGGTTGTAGGAAAGTTTGATTTTCCTTTTCCAATTATTGCCTGTGGGGGGGCGGGGTGACTTAATTGCTGGTATTTCTCCACAACTGAGACTTCAACCCAGAGTAACTGTTTCACTTGGGTTGGACAGAGACCAGCTGAAAATAAGATAGAACCACTTAGCCCCACCACACCAAACAGGTCCCCAGTTTCTCAGGCCATAGCACTGTAAGGATCCTTGACAAAGCTCCAGGGAAAAAAATCAAACAGTGTAAAATAATCACGGGGCGGAATCAGCGGAAAAACTCTGGTAACATGAATAACCAGATAGATCAACCCCCCCAGGGAAAGATATGGCAGATGTAACTGAAGATCCCATTCATACACAGCTGGCCAAGATGTCAGAAACTAAATTCAGAATTTGGATTGCAAACAAGATTAATAGAATGGAGGAAAATTTGGAATTAGAAATTTGAGGACCAATTCAAAAGTCGGAATTAGAAATTCGAGGAGAAATTCAAAAGTTGTCTCAAGAATTTAATGACTTTAAAGACAAAACCACCAAAGATTTTGACGCACTGAAGCAAGAACTTGCAGCCCTCAAAAATCTGAAAAATACAGTACAATCCCTCAGTAACAGAGTGGAGCAAGCAGAAGAAAGGATTTCTGACATTGAAGGCAAAGCCTTTGAATGCTCTCAAACTCTCAAAGAGGAAGAGAAATGGAGAGCAAAAACAGATCATCCTCTCAGAGAGCTCTGGGATAATTCGAAGAAGACTAATATCTGCCTCATTGGATTCCCTGAAAGTAATGAAGTGGCCTCGCAAAGCACAGAGGCCCTTCTCCATGAAATTATGGAAGAGAATTTTTCAGACATGCCAAGAGTTTCTGCAATTCAGATAGCAGACAGTTTCAGAACCCCAGCATGACTTAATCCGAATAAGACATCCCCCAGGCATATCATAATTAACTTCACTAAAGTTAATATGAAGGAGAAAATTCTGAAAGCAGCCAGACATAAGAAATCCATTACTTACAAAGGGAAGAATATTAGAATGACTGCAGATCTCTCCGCTGAAACTTTTCAAGCCAGAAAAGGGTGGTCATCAACTTTTAATCTCCTAAAGCAAAATAACTTTCAACCCTGGATCCTATATCCAGGTAAATTGAGTTTCATTTATGATG